>NW_019416686.1:153854-159610 GCF_000390285.2 Anoplophora glabripennis | reverse complement strand
AATAAAGGAAAAAGAAAGCTCCTTTTGAAAAATAGAAACAAAAGAAATAAATAGTCAAGTGAGAGGTAAAAGGGAAAAAGATAAATCCCACGAAAAAAGCATTATATAAAAAGAGCCGGCAGGCCAACTCTAGTGGAAAAGAGCCCATTGGCCAAATCTCTTTACACACACTCAACATACATACAATACACACATACCACGGCGGTCAGTCTAGGCTGTCCGCCACCTTAAAGAATTCGTCAACTTTCTTTAAAAAGAATTTCGTAACTTAAAAAGAATTCGGCGAACAAAGTTCGCATCAACGCCAACCAGGTGTATAAATATTCTACGAGGTCTACGATGGAAAACCGCGAGCTAACGAGAATCGGGGCTTACGGCGGCTACCCTGAGGGGCTTCGAAGGAGACAGCGCGCTCCAGCCACTGTATCACAACTCGCTGAGAGCAAGTCTACGCTTCATAACACTCGAGCCAAGCATCCGAGCGTTAGCATCGCACCAACTACAGCATCAAAACTCAATTCAAGCAGTTCCACGCTCACAGTAATTCAACAACGCATTCATCGCAACAATTTATAAAGAATTCGTAAACTTCGATACAAACGAAAATTCCACGTTACTGCCATCCGCATCGCAAACAAACAAAATTATTGGTTTTATTTCTGAAATTAGAAATAAGTACCCATTTACCCAGTGCTTATCCAGAGGTTCTACCATCGCAGAAGCAGAGGTTCTAACATCGCAGAAGCAGAGGTTCTATCATCGCACAAGCAGAGGCCACCCTTATTGTTTTCAAAAAAATAAAACAAAACACAAAATAAAATAAAAAACAAAACAAAAAATAAAAACAAAGTAAAACAAAAAAAAATAAACAAAACAAAATAAAATAAATCTAACACACAAAAAAATTCATTTCGCCCGAGCTCGAAGGCGCAAGCGAGTACATGTCGCCTAACCTAGTGGCCCTCGAACAACGAGCCTGAAACCATGGATCTCACGCTCCTCGCACCAGCAGCCGTCTCCAGTTCTGGATTTTTGGAGAAACACCACAGCAAATAAATCCAGTGGCGCCCACATCATCGCAAAACCCATCTACCATGGAACAAGCCGATCAATCCACACCTGCACCCACGTGTAGTAATCGTCCTCCACAACCACCACGTGTCTTGTCGACACCCGACAGCGAGATATCTTTCGGAGCTTAAACCATCCCAAACCGTTGGTTAAACGGTAACCAGGCTGACACCAGTACACATCCTGCTACCGCACCATGGGAAGCTAGTAGCTTTGCCACCACACTAGCTTCAGCACTAGATGCAAGTCTCAAGGATATCTTGCAACCCACCCCAGCTGCCGTTGGTACTACGACAGTTCCTACAACCAATCTCACTCAGCTGCCATTTACGTACGAGGGACGTGAAGAAGAGCCAGCCTTTTTCATCGCCCGGCTAGAAAAATTTTTACGTCGCAACCATATCCAAGACGATGATGAAGTCATCAACGTATTCTTGGGATGTCTACGAGGACGTGCTCACGCCCGCTACGCCAATATACGTAACCAGCCGTACACATACGAGAAAGTAAAAGAAATCTTTCTCAAGCAGTTTGATTCAGCCTCTGTCCGCGCTGAATTGAAATCAAAGCTGTATGGCGTACCCCAACGTGATGGAGAATCAGTCGCCACCTTCATAATGCGCAAGCAAGCATTTTCCATTCGTCTTGAGCCGTATCTGTCGGAAGCTGAACGTGCCGTGGGCATCATCGAACTCCTGCTGCCTGGCATAAGTCAAAGCTTACGCGGCCACGAATTCACATCCATCGACGACATGGTTGTCGTCGCCGAGAAGGTGGAAGCCGATATTGCTAGAGGAAGGGCAAGGTCCGTACCCCAAAGGCCGCCTCCTCGAATACCCAGTCACATTTCGCAGCCACCCAGAGGTCCACCTCCGACCCCAAACACGTCAGCTCGTCCACCAACCTCGTGTCGCTACTGTGGAGAATGGCACTACCACAGTCAGTGTCCTCGAAATCCACATACCACGAACCAGGGAAACTCCCAGAAGGGGCCGCCAGAATCAAGGACACCTCCGGCCCCTGTACCCAATCCACGCCAGTAACCGTCGCTACCCAGCCGGGTACCCTCGAGGAAGGCACGCCTGCCGCCTTCGAAACATCTTCGCACGAAGACACGCAGTTCCATTTCTCAACCATGGATGTGGAGGGAATCTGCCTAAACCATCTAACCAATCAAACCACCCAGCTACCACGAATACCTATCGTTATTGATGAACGTCGTATCATGGCACTAGTAGACACCGGCGCTAGCATGAACGTTATAAGTGCTAGCCTCGTCCCCAACCACGCTACCATACACAGCACCATACCAGTGCAAACCGCCTGTGGTACCACGCAATGCACAAACAGAGGAGTCGCTACCCTGGACGTTCAACTAAGAAACTACTCATATCAAACCACAATCCAAATACTAGACAACCTGGAGGAAGAAGCCATCCTTGGGCTACCGTTCTTGACCCAACACAATGTCACACTCGATTTCACCCGTCGCTGCTTGTACCTCGGTACCACGAGCCGACAAACAGTGTACTGGGACATCCCCGACATGGATGACCTACACGTACTCGACTTACCTGATACCGCCGCCGCTAACCCGGTGATGTTAGATGTGCCTGTGGAGGCGGACAACCCCGTGGATAGGACGCCTGCCTCTTTAGCGACCACTATTACCTTAAATGACACCCCATTCCTGGGATTCCCTAGACAACCCGGCGATGCGGGATTACCCGCGCCGTTCTATATCCGAGAATTTGGCGGACGGGGACATGGCGCCCAACTGATGGGCTCGACTCACGAAGACCCTGAGATTATCGCTCACGCTCTGCCTCCAGAGCTAGACGGTCACAGAAGAAGAGAACTGTTTGAAGATGGGATGGAAAGAAGGGACCCTACCCCAGTTCTGGGTTATGGGGAGGGGAGATATAGAACCCAGTGGCGCCCAAATATAGTACAGTGGACGAGACGTGCAGAAAGCCCAAAGACAGAGTTAGAAGAACGGCTCACAGGAGCTTTAGGAAATGTCCTAAGAAACTTTACCGAAGTGTTGAAAGATTGTGGGAAACAAAGAAGGGTGAACTTGCCCATATTCCAAGGAGAAGAATGGGAAAACCCAAATAGATTTTTTTAGATGTTAGAAGAATATTTCTGGTCAGCTGGAACCGTGGAGGATGAGAAACAGAGGTATGCCGTGGACCAATTAAGAGGGAACGCTTATACATGGTACGGGGAGTATCATAACCTCGATTGGGGATACCCGGAATTCAAAAAGCGGCTGTTGGAGAAGTACGATAGTGTGCCGGTGCGGATGAGGTTACACGTGAAGTTGTTCAGCCAGGTTCAAGATCGTGAATCGGCCAATTTATTCATTGCCCGGAAGGCAGCATTGTGGAAAAGATTAGATCTCCCGTATACGGAGAGCCAGATGGCCCAGAACATTCAGTAGTTGTTGCGGGCTGAGATCAGGATCCATCTGGTTGGAGCAGAAATACACAATTGAAGGTTTGACGCGGTTGGCTGCGGAAGTAGGAGACCTTGGGGGAATTGGGACCGATGGAGACACGTCCTAACCGAGAAGTGGCGTTATCGGCGTCAAGGACGTCGGGACCACCGTACCCTTGCCGATTTTGTGGTGGTCGGCATTATCATAGAGATTGTCTCCGACGACCGACGGGACCACCACCTAGGGCTCTGCCGGCCCCACCGGCAGGACCGGAACCGGAAAACTAGAATTGGGCCGGTCGATAGACCGATTCACCAGGCCGGCCCCTGGACAATTAGGATCCTTACAGATGGACGGCGAACCAAAGATACTACCGAGAATATTTGTGAACTATAATGGGGATACCCGAACTGCACTAATAGATACGGGAGCTACCCATTCCTTTCTTCGATCCGACGTGTACTAGAAGGAAGTACCGGGAGAAGGCCAAGATGTGTATTTGGGTAACGGGGAAGTGGTCAGAGCCATGGGCCCTGTGCAGGTGATGAGACGTCGAGGGAATTCCGATGTCTATTCTCCTTTATATCGTGCGAAGCCTTAGAGAAGAAAACGTGACGATGGATGTGCCCCAGCGGGGGCTGTACTTCGGAAGAGAGTTTCGGAAGGCGGTATATTGGGACGCTCGCCAGCATAGGAATAATCCCGAACAGTTGATTCGCTTAACAAAGGAGCATGTGGCCCCATGGTCTCAAGAAACCTACGAACGTATTTTAAATGACTTCCCCGGATGAAAGGAATTGCAGAGTTTTTTGGGAACGGCGAATTGGTTGCGGGAATATGTCCCGATGGGTCCTTATCCGACGTCCAAGAAGAAGAACAAATACCTCCTCGTAGCCACCGATCTGTGTACTAAATGGGTAGAGGCTGAGGCGGTGCCTGAAGTCAACACCCGACGGGTATTAAGGTTTCTAGAGGGTATTTACAACCGTTGGGGGTATCCCGAGCAAATTATTACTGATAATGCATCTACGTTTAGGAGTAATGAGTGGGATGCCTTTCATGAACGGAACCATATTCGTCAGTACTATTCGCCAATCTATCATCAGCGGGCGAATCCCATAGAAAGAAGAAACCAGGAGATCAAGAAATTGCTCCGAGTTCATTTAAAGAATAGGCGCGAAAATATGTGGGACCATTTCATCGAAATTTCATTGCGCCCAGCGAAGCTTTGTTAGGAAAAAAGTTGGTCAGACCTGGGGAATGGGGCCACCCCGAAATAAATCAACATATCGATAACGCCCAGCGAGCCAGGTCAGAGAGAGAGGAAAAAATGCGCAGACGACAAACAATATTTAACAGGCAGTTACTAAGGGGATACGATTTGCGGTCGACGATCCTGTACTAGTGAGAAATTTTCCCGGCACCAGGGGAGTGTTGGGGAACCCTTGGGAGGGTCCGTTCCGCACGGAAAGATAATAGGCAGTGTACGAGATCGAACGAAATGGGACATTGTTCAACATACATATTGACGATATCTGGCCGTGGTGGAGACGAGCCCAGCTGACGTTACCTGTTCAAGACCCTGGTTGTCCTAGCGGCCCGATATGATCGGGATCGGTTGCAAGAAGGCATCGTTCAACCTGGTTCAGGACCGTCCCGAAGTGTAGCTGCTCCTGCACTTACCATTGAGGCTAGACCCCGAGTCGGGGTCCGAGGAAGACAATCTAGACAATGATATTGTTCGTTCCACTAAGAGGCCAGCCCCCATGTCGGGGGCAGACGAGGATATGCTGATAAGTAACCTAGAGTGTTCCACTAAGAGGCCAGTCCCCATGTCGCGGGCAGACGATGATATAGTAACAAATGATCCAGGTGACCCCACTAAGAGGCCAGCCCCCATGTCGGGGGCAGACGAGGATATAGTAACAAATAATCCAGATGACCCCACTAAGAGGCCAGCCCCCATGTCGGGGGCAGAGGAGGATATGGTAATAGATGTCCAGGAGGGTTCCACTGAGAGGCCAGCCCCCATGTCGGAGGCAGACGTGTGGGAAGCTATTATGGAGGACGTCAGATCGGAATGGGATACGCGTTATAAATATGATAATAATGCTGTTCCTATTACAGGGTTATATCCTTGACCGTAGTAATAAGTTAAGTATTGTACAATGAACTATATAAGGTATTGTGGTGATATGGAGCTATTTTGATGCGATTGTACATTACTGTTGATATATATATATAT
>NW_019416686.1:139300-153577 GCF_000390285.2 Anoplophora glabripennis | reverse complement strand
TTGACAATTGATTTTCTACATTTGACCTTGAACTGACCTTAAACCAGAGCTAATCACGTCAAACGGACATCGGATTCGGATTCGGCGACCCCAAAGACGTATAGATACATAAGTTTAGTTTATTGACAATTGATTTTCTACATTTGACCTTGAAGTGACCTTAAACCAGAGCTAATCGTGTCAAACGGACACCGGATTCGGATTCAGCGTCCCCAAAACCATATGGAAACCATGCTCTTGTCTTTCGGACCTGTCACTTTTTTTTTGTGGGGCTGTGCAATTAATTGTACTTCTCTCTTGAAGCATTTTCATAGTTTCCTTTATGTACACCCTGTAGGTACGTCTGATATAAAAATTTTTTATCGTGAATTAATTTTCTCAACAAGCAGAACTTTTTATAAATGACTTTTGGTCGTAAAACGAATAAAAAAGATTTTTTCCTTCTTTGTGTATTCGTTCGTGGACACACTGTAATGTATGCAAAGATTTTTTCAATTTTCTTGGAGAAAAAATAATGCTCAAAATTACAAAACAGTTGATTTCAAGTATCTTAATTTCAGTAGGTATTTAATTCTTAAGACAAAATAATTATAATTCCAAATCGTTTCAGAAGCAATTTAGGTATTTGATAATAATTGGTTATATTGTTTTCTGTAGATTGACTTGTACCTATAAGTCTGATTACATTAAAAATAATGCATGGGAAACGTGGCAACGTTTCAGGGCTTCTTTTAACTCTATGACCATATACATTATATACAACCGGGCTTCTTTAAATATGTAAAACCACATTGGGTTTGGTAAAAACTGTGAATTATCTAGTTTTACATATTTTAAAAAAAGTTACCCCTCGAAGTGTGAATGAAATTATATTAGTTCGTACTTATAATACCTGCAATATATACAGCATTAAAACAAAATTTAACATGGGCTTCTGGTGGCCTATAGTGTCTAATGGGCTTCGTAATAATAGTTGGGCACGTATATATATATATATATATTATTCTCACTTACTCTGTTAACTATTTTGTGTATATATGATGTTTGTAAATGTTATTTTGTTAGTCTTGTTCAGGGACCAAGCCTTCGGGGAGGGGAAGTTTCCCCGGAGGGGATGGGGGTGGAAAGGGTGATATGGAAAGAAAGGGAATTCGATGCCCTATCCGCCGGTTCAAACCGCGTTTTCGTTTTCCATCAATCCGGGGCCGCCATTGAGGAGCTTGGGTGCCCCGAATGATATAAAAGGAGACCGAAAACGTTCCCCGGATCGACACTTTTGAAACGGAAGTCCATGATCACCTTTTCCCAAACTACTTTTACTTACCTTAGCAAGGTTTCTCAGTTTGTATTTGTTGGCAATAGAGTCGTTCAATTTCACTCGTATTCCAGCTTGCTGGTTATAAGAATTCAACCTCTAATCCCGCTTAGCGAGATATCTTAAAAGAATTCGAGGCAAATAAATAAAAAAACATCCTTAATATTAGTGAGTGCTCGTGCCCGACGCATCGAGGAAGCTTGAGCTAGAACGATACCGTTCCAGAGCGTAGCGGCCTAGGTTCTTGGTTGCATGCGCATGTTCCTTTTAGCTTGTCGTCGTCATCGCAGAAGGCCCTGGAAACTACTCCAATAGAAGGACTATGGGACCTATATTGTTCTTACATTGTTATAAACTATTGTATTCTGTGTATTGCTTGTTTGATTGACATCAAGAATTGCCCGGTCGACATGGATGACCTACACCCGGTGATGTTAGATGTGCCTGTGGAGGCGGACAACCCCGTGGATAGGACGCCTGCCTCTTTAGCGACCACTATTACCTTAAATGACACCCCATTCGTGGGATTCCCTAGGCAACCCGGCGATGCGGGATTACCCGCGCCGTTCTATATCAGAGAATTTGGCGGACGGGGACACGCGTTGTCGCGGTCGCGACGTCTACCACGAATTTGGAACGAATGAGAGTTAGAATTCTGGGTAAAACAGTTTTATTAAACAAGGGGGATTAGAAACGGCCCGGATTGGCTGAGAGCCCGTTTTGGGGCGTGGCCTACGGACCTGGGTCCAGATAAATACGAGGGACGAAAACGCCTCGAGAGCGACACTGGTTGATACCGAAATCTACGCTCGAACAAAGTTGGGTCTTTTGTGGAAAGAAACATAGAAAACAATCGCGTATTGGACGTTGGAGTGCCCGGAAGGGACCCATAGTTAAAATTACCGCATTATTGTTAGTCGAGTCGTTCGAAAATACTTCCAACTTCCTGTTTAGGATAGGTATAGACAATTTAATAGTAGCTAAGTTTAATATTGGGAATTAGCTGGGAAATAGTGTACGATTTCGTGATTCGGAGCGCCAAGGAGTTTTTGCCAAATAAGGAAAAATCTGAAAAGAATTCAATAGTGTAAAACCAATCGACTTACCTGACAATAAATGTGTCAACGCTAATTGTGGCCTCATTTATCTCCAACGGTGTAACGATACCTTCAGTATCGTCTCTAGAAGTGAGTTGAACCTGAAAGAGAGCAATAAAAATAAGCAAACTTGTTGTGGTCACTCTGCCTAAAGAACTATTCTGGCAGTTAAGTCATATCTAGTAACTTAGTATACAGAGTGATAAATAATAATTAACCTAATTTGTCTTAAAAGTAAAGTGAGTGCCAACGGCGAGGAAAGATTCATTGGTGGACAGTAAACTGACCGTAGTAATGCGGGTAAGTAAGGAAAAGACTAGATAGTGTGGAACATTGAACTGTCAATAGAAAAAGGACTAAAAAAGACTTTGAATTTGAACTTGCTAGAGCTTCTGAACATTATAATTTCTGTGTAAATTCTCGGGAGATACTGTACTAGTAGAGTGAGTTTTAAGACTTTAAGAGTAAATTAAGCACAAGTACTGACAAATAGCTTCACGTATTGCTATAATCGACCTAGTGAGTGGTTTAGGGTAATAACTGTCATTTATTGCATTGTTGAACTGTATATATATATTTGCTGAAATAAACATGACATCAAGAGAAAATCCGGTGGCGTGTTCGCTTCGGCCAGAACGCACAATTGAACAACCTGAGCGAATCTTTAACTTCTACTGAGTCACTGGAAGGGGCATTCAACGCTCAGGTGGGAACGGAGAATTTAGGCGGGCTGCGTCTCGGGGTAGCCTGTCCGGACTCCGTACACCTGGAAAATTCACATACTTACCTGGATACCGTCTCCAGAGGGTCCGTCGGCCCTTCAGGCGCATGCGCGCAACAAAGTTCAGCAGTTGGGGAGCGCGATCTGGAACAGCGTGTCGTGGAATAGGGTTCCGACGCCGTTGGGTTTTGTTCAGAAGCCCCGCCCCTTTTCTACGTCACGACTCCTATAAATTGAAGCGACGCGCAGCTTCCAGGATCCAGTCTTTCGAACGCGAGCGAAACGAANGAAACTGCTGGTTTGGCTGGGCCACCCACCGCCAGTAGAAGACGTTGTGTGTCGGCTGTGCAACGACGGATAGACCCCCGAAGTTTGGCTGGGCCACCCACCGCTTCCGGGAAAAGTCTGTCGGCCGCCCCGCATTTGAACTCGCACCTCGTCCAGACTTTGCCTCCTGTTTACCAACAACATCATTTTCCTGATTACCGTTTGCTTATTTGTGCCTGATGTAAACCGCTTTGCTTGGCTTTTTTCTCCTGGCTGGTCGCATTTCCGCTTAATTTCCGTCGCTTTGCTAGAAACTGCCGCCGATATTTATTTGCAGAATTAGAGTAACCCGTAATTATTTTTCTGTTTCAGAACCATTGAGGACAATTTATTTTTTAATTATTTATTGCTCTAATTTATTAATCTTATTTATTCCCTTTCTAGCACCGACCGAAATGTTAAACCGAATATTATTCTGGCGTATCGTTTCTTAAAGTATTAGACCGTTTGTTAAATAAACTAAAACACCAAATACTCCGCTTTTCTACAGTACCGATTGTGAGTCCTGATATTTCACTAATTTGTATTTATTTACAGCTCCGAAAAACCGTATCGGCATTTTAAATCCGCCGCGATAATAATTGCTCTAACCCATTTTGTTTTAATTACACCGCTTGCACATTATTTGTATATTCCTGGTTTTAGTTAGTAATAATAATTGTAATTAGAATCTGTTTTACTTTTGTTTGTTTGTTTCAAATTCAATAGGCCTGATTAATAAATCTAGTAAATATATTTCCAGTTGTCTTCATTCTTAACACTGATAAGATTGATAAATTCCGCTCAATAAAAAGTCGCACTATCTTTTTGTGACCTACACTGATAAGTCCGTTTGTTTTAAAAGGAAAATAACACTACACTCAGAGAACTACGTTGATTAAAAGTAAGAGAAATATAACCGACCCCTGGATTTAAACTTTCTTCACTGCAGCTATCCCGAGTACTTACTCTAAACCGAGGGTAGGTTTCACGTGGAGTTTCCCCCACGTAAAAGATTGGGAAACTGGCGCCCGAGACAAAAACCGAACAAAAAGATTCAATCCGGAGTACGTTCCTGTGACGTCACTCACCACCGCCGGCTGCCAACCACCGCTGCCGATAACCTAGTAGTCAAGGGTCGTCATAAAATTAGGCGTCCAAATAGGGACGTCAGTGACGTCACTAAATCTAGTAAATTAGAATTCGCAATTGTGAATTAAGATTCCGTTTAGAGTTGGTAGTATACCGGGGGCAGCCACAAATAACGTCTGAACCGAACCGTCACCACCGCAAAATCAAAACCAAAATAAAGTAAAGTATATAAAGGGTGTTACAAAAATTTGGCGACCGAGTAAAGTACGTTACAATATATATATATATTGTAATGCTCCAATTACGACAACTAGTTCTGTTATGTGTTGTGTATTGGTGTGTATTGTATTATGTTGAGCGCCAGTGAAATGTTAGAAATTTTACTATTAATTCAGGAAATATAATTTATCACTTACCAGGCTAGCTTTCTCATAGGATGTCACTCAATTTAATATAAATTGTAATTTAAAGATTAAATGTTTTTTTTTAAGTATTCGGGATTTAAAATGAAATTATAAATTTTATTATTTTTTTTCAATGATTTGATTGACAACTAAATTAATTCTGTCAATTTTGCACAAATAACTTATATGAATTTTATTAGAACATGAGTTCTCATCTCAGAAGTCGGTTCATATATTAAATTTTTACTGGTAATTGAATTTGAAAAAAGAATTAAATAATATAGTGTGATCTGGGTTCAAACTTTCTATTGACATAAAGATGACAAACAAATTACTAAATTTTTCTATTCCCTATTTAACCTGCTCTACCTTATATCTATTCTATAAACATGTACCTTCCAAGAATAATTATTGTCACTCACTTAATATCTATCAACTATCCTTCTTTCTTCCACTTGACCTCTTAAGTCGGCACTTTCCCTCTGTAGCGGCTCTTCGATCCTCTCCCTTCTAGGCGTCCACTTACTCTCTCGTTGTGGTTGTCTAGATATGCTAGATGGGACTTCTAGACTCGCCTGGTATCTCGCACCCCTCGTCTCCTTTATTATTGGCAAGGATAATGCAGATATTACTAATATAACCTTTTTAATATTTACGCTTTAGTTATCTGAATCCCCTTTCACTATCTTCTAATACTAATTCTTTTCTCAAGAAACTTTTCCTTCGGGTTTTCAAGACCAGCTTTGCACTTTTCCTTTCGTCGTTTATACTTTAATTTGCTTGTATTTATATAATCTTCTTGTATTTTCCTTGACAATTCCTCTCTGCTTTTTTGTCTTATTTATTATTATTAATACTAATTTTTTTCCGCCTCCTTGAGTACCATAGCACTACACTCTCAATTTAAAATACAAAATTTCTTTTTCATTTAACCAATCAGATCACTTTAACTTTTACATTTTCAATTTCACTTTTCCAATATTATTTAATTCCTAATTTGCTATCTAATGCGCTTATTTTTTACCCACTTTTATAAATTTAGACTAATATTCCACCAAAATTCATAGTTTACTTTTATAAATTGTCATTATGTATCCAATTGTCAACAAATTTCAAATCATTAACTTCCATTGTCATTCCTTGACTTTAATTTCTTTTCATCCCAATACTGACATTTAAACCTTTGAACTATTGATTATTCTCAATATATTTGCTTAAATAAACATGACTTCAAGAGAAAATCCGGTGGCGTGTTCGCTTCGGCCAGAACGCACAATTGAAGAGGACCACCTGAGCGAATCTTTAACTTCTACCGAGTCCCTGGAAGGGGCATTCAACGCTCAGATGGGAACGGAGACGGAAGGGGCGACGTCGTCCTACAGAAATTTAGGCGGGATGCGTCCCGGGGTAGCCTGTCCGGACTCCGTACACCTGGAAAATTCACATACTTACCTGGATACCGTCTCCAGAGGGTCCATCGGTCCTTCAGGCGCATGCGCGCAACAAAGCGCAGCAATTGGGGAGTGCGATCTGGAACATGGCGCCCGATACGCGAGGCACGAACACGTGCCTGAGATTGAGATGTCTCACGTTCCGACGATTGAGCGAGACGGCGAAAAATGGAAAAAATTCAAGAACCAGTTGTAGATCAACTGATAGAGGTTGAGGACAAGACACCTGTTCTGGGGTACAGGTATCCCAGTGGCGCCCAACAAGTAATGAAAGATCGAATGAGCAAAAAACTGCTGAGATGTTTAGCAAGGCAATGGAGAATCTGGTGTTGAGCAGTCAGGGTAGACCGGACACAAGTAGACATGAATGGAGGGAGTTCGAACCGACGTATGAAGGGACGGACTATGAGAATCCCAGACTGTTTGTTCAGCAAGTCCGAGAAAGTTGTGAGCAAAACAGAATCCCCGTACAACATTGGACCAAGTATGCAGCTACCAGATTACGAGGTGAAGCCATCAAATGGTACGCCGCTTATAGGATATTCGATTGGTCCTTTTTCGAATTTACTGGAAATTTGATAGACAGATTTGATAACTTGCAGCTAAGGATGAAACTGCAAAGAGATGTGTTCTGTAAGACACAAGGAAGAGAAGAGGCGAGACTTTTTATCGCCCAGAAGAGGGCGATTAGAGTTAGGCAGTGAAATGGAAATGGTGCTGCAGATAAAGGCGTTATAACGGCCAGAGATACAACTACAGTTGGTGGGAGTAAAAATGACCACTATAGAAGAACTAATGAAGTTGGCCACGGATGTGGAAACGCAATTGAAATTGGTTATTGGAGGTCCGAGTAACCCAAGTCCCGTAACTAATCAGGAGCTAGTACCAGTGGGAGCGAGAACGAGACCAAACCATATCACTTGTAGATTTTGTGGAGGCAACCATTACAATAGAGAATGTCCCCGCCGAGCATTACCTGGTCCCAGTTCGCAAGAGCCAGAAAGGCCCTCACCCGACCAAGGACCCAGTCCAGGACGACAGGAATACTAGCAGAGACCCCGTGCAAGGGAGCCTGCAGTGGGTCTCTCGAGATGGGCTCCATCGAGGGCGGAAGAAGACAATATCTCTTACCGCGAATCACCGTGAAATACAACCAAACGGAATTAACTGCGCTAATAGACACTGGTGCTTCCAATTCATTTTTGAGAACTAAGCATTATAAAAATGAGATACCAAAGTGTGGGGGATATGCTTGGTTGGCCGATGGGCAACGCGTACGAGTAGAAGGTCCCGTAGAAATAGAGATGGAAATTGGTAACGGCCTCACAAAAGTTGACGTATACCTAATGGATGAACTGAAGAAGGACCTGGTGATCGGAATGGAGTGGTTACATCATGAAGAGGCCACGATTGACCACCGGCAAGGTGAAATATATTTCGGGATACGAAAGAGACAAGCGGCGTATTGGACGCAGGCCAGAAAAGAAAACAAGCTGTATCCACCGGTAATATTAAATGAGGAAAATTGTGCTCTGGAATGGTTACCTCATTATGAAAATGTAGTAAACGGGTTTCCTGATGTTTTCCAGGAGGATTTGACTCAACCGACCACCCGGTTAGTGGATCATGAAATCAAACTGGAGACCGACAGTCCATTTAGAATACGCCGGTATAAGTTTTCCATGGTGAAACGGCGATTGATAGAAGTAGAGAAAATGCTTCGGGCGGGAGTGATTAGGAGAAGTCATTCACCCTATAGCTCGCCCATTGTGCTGGTGCGGAAACCAGACGGGTCTACTCGTTTTTGTATAGACTACCGCCAGCTCAATGGGCTGACAGAGAATGAAGTATCGGTGTTACCCCCGATTCCGGACATCCTAAGAGACATAGGCCAGACGAAAGTATTCACGTCACTAGACCTGAAGAGTGGATACTGGCAGGTACCTATGTCGCTTGCCAGTATTCCAATGACGGCCTTTCACGCACCCGATAGGGCTTCGCATGAGTTCGCCGTGATGCCTTTCGGGCTAAAAAACGCCCCTACAACTTTCCAAAAATTGATGGTGGAGGTGCTTGCGGGATATGTTGATAAATTTGTATACGTTTATTTGGACGACATTATTATATATTCAAATTCACGGAAAGAACATGTGCAGCACCTCACCCTGGTTTTGGAACGTCTAAGATGTCATGGATTACGATGTAGTTTGAAAAAAAGGCAAATTTGGATTATCGACCTTGAACTACCTAGGTCACACTATCACAGCCACCCATAATGAAGCGCAAGGAAAACACCTACAGAAGATCGAGAATTTTAAGGCCCCAACGACGGTAAAAGAGCTACAACAGTTCCTCGGGGTAGCAAATTGGCTTCGTGAGTATATCCCAAACTTTTCAACGATTGCCGCCCCCGTAACTCGCTTGTTAGGAAAACGGAAATTTGTTTAGGACCGGGAGGCCGAAGAAGCATTCCAAGAACTGAAACGAGCTCTTGTACAGCCCTTAAAATTACACCGACCAGATCCCACAAAAGAATTTGTCCTGCAAACGGATACTAGTGCCGTTGGGATGGGGGCGGTACTGTATCAAGAGGGGCCATAGAATGAAAAATTGGTAATTTCCTGTGCCAGCGCGAAGTTCAGTGGAGCAGAGACAAGGTACCATTGCAACGAGCAGGAGGTCTTGGCAGCCGTCTGGGCATGTCGGCGATACAGGCCCCTGCTCGAGAATCGAGAATTCATACTACGCACTGGCAGTCGAGCTCTGTTATGGCTCGATCGATACAAGGAGGAACGAGCGAAACTAACTAGATATGCTCTCCTCCTACAGGAGTTTAGTTTTAGAGTGGAGCATTGTTCCGGGAAAAGTAACAATCTTCCCGATTTCCTGAGCCAGAACCCTTGCGAAGAATATGTAGGGCCAGAGGACGAGGAGAAGATCAGCCCACCATCAAAAAAAGAAGAGGTGCGAGACGTGCCAATAGTATTGACGACTACCCGATCAGACCAAGAACCCAATGTTAAGACTTCCCGAGTCCCGCCCATCTTCCTCCAAGAGATACTGCTAAATCAGGTGGATGGGGAGGTGCCCCTACCATTGTTTGAACGAATTGTAAAGGCGCAACGGGAGAGCCCGGAATATGGGGAGACTCGCGCTAGAATTCAACGTCTTCAAGCAGGGGAGGAAGAGGCGCAACTATCTTGGGAGAAGACATTGCGAGACCAGTACACCGTCCGGGATGGGCTGATGTGGTATACCGGTGAAGAGGAGGATGGATTGCGTTTAGTGGTACCTGTAAATTTCTGGAGGGAGGTGATAAACAAATTTCACGACAGCCCGGGAGCGGGACGTCCCGGTCGGGACGAGACCATCCGAGCCATCGCTAGAGTATATTACTGGCCGGCGATGAAAAAACAGCTAAAAACATACGTGAGACACTGCCTGATCTGTGCTGCCACGAAACACGGGGGGGGGGCTTGGCAAGAGAGAGCCCCATTAAAGCCCCGGGCCCCGAGAAGGTCTTGGCAAGTAATAAGTCTAGATGTGATAGGGCCATACGAAACGACCATCAAGAAGAATAAGTATTTATTGGTAATGGTAGACCTGTGTTCGAAGTGGACGGAGGCGGTGCCGATCCCTAAGATGACCCCAAGAACATTAATCGATTTCTGTGAAACAGTTTTTCAGCGATGGGGTTACCCGGAGATGGTGATCAGCGACAACGGACCGACGTTTAAGAGTAACATATGGATTCGATACTTGCAACAGAAATATATCTTTCAATATTACTCACCGATATATCATCAGCGGGCCAATCCGGTGGAACGAAGAAATCAGGAGTTAAAGAAACTCCTCCGGATTGGCTGCCAGCGAACCACCGAAGACCGGTGGGACGAACACGTTGCTCCAGAATTACTAGCCTTAAGAAATAGGGTAAATGCCGCGACTGGAGTCAGTCCGAGCGTGGCCCTGCTGGGGGCGCCGATCACTCAGCCAGGCGAGTGGGGTCACCCGGAAGTGAGGAGACCTGTCCAAAACGATCCGATGCAACGGGAAGAGAGATTGAGGGATATCCGACGAAGTCAAGAAGCCTTAACTGGGAGCATTATCCTAGAGATGAGCGGCCGAAGGTCCAATTCCGAGTGGGGGATAAAGTATTGACAAGAAACCCGACTGGCGTACGAACGCCATTAGGCCCCCCTTGGGTTGAACCATATACCGTGGTCAGAGTGTGTGGAATGAACGTATTTGAGGTAAATCGGATTACCTCCCTGGTACTGCTACATGTAGATGATTTACGACCTTGGATGGGACGTCCCCAAAAGGAAGAGGTGAATGAGGATCTCATACACCTGCCCAGAATTGAACCGGAAACCGACTTCGAACGATAAATGGACCCCGCTAGTGAGGGAGATGAGGACGAAATGTCGGAATCGGACACCGACGACGACCGGGATGGCTACGCGTATCCTGACTCAGATCCAGAAGATCCCCCTCCAGGAGGATGTCATCACCACGTCCCGGACCATCGGGGATTCAACAGCAAGGAAGGCAAGGTGGCCAGTCAAGTGAAGTCAAGAGGAGGCAGTAGAGGTTCAACAGGATAGAGGAGCTGTCTCGGAGATACAAAAAAAAGGAAAGTATACTCCTCTCCTCTTAATCCTATGTTTAATACTGGCCCCCCTGTTTCAGGAAACGATAAGGATGGATACCTACCCATGAGAGACCTAGTGATGGTGGAAAATATACGAGAGGATGGGCAACCTGTAAAGCCGCCGACGGCTGTACCCATCGAAGGGTTATACCCTTAATTTTTGTATATATGTATATATGTTTTATATTTTGTTTAGTTATATAACGATAGGGGTAAGACTCCTTGGTGCCAACGAATGGCACCCGTCGCCTACGGGAAGCGGTGGTGTCGCGGTCGCGACGTCTACCGCGAATTTGGGTAAAACAGTTTTATTAAACAAGGGGGATTAGAAACGGCCCGGATTGGCCGAGAGCCCGTTTTGGGGCGTGGCCTACGGACCTGGGTCCAGATAAATACGAAGGACGAAAACGCCTCGAGAGCGACACTCTGGTTGAAACATAGAAAATAATCGCGTATTGGACGTTGGAGTGCCCGGAAGGGACCCATAGTTAAAATTATCGCATTATTGTTAGTCGAGTCGTTCTAAAATACTTCCAACTTCCTGTTTAGGATAGGTATAGACAATTTAATAGTAGCTAAGTTTAATATTGGGAATTAGCTGGGAAATAGTGTACGGTTTCGTGATTCGGAGCGTCAAGGAGTTTTTGCCAAATAAGGAAAAATCTGAAAAGAATTCATTAGTGTAAAACCAATCGACTTACCTGACAATATATGTGTCAACTCTAATTGTGGCCTCATTTATCTCCAACGGTATAACGATACCTTCAGTATGGTCTCTAGAAGTGAGTTGAACCTGAAAGAGAGCAATAAAAATAAGCAAACTTGTTGTGGTCACTCTGCCTAAAGAACTATTCTGGCAGTTAAGTCATATCTAGTAACTTAGTATACAGAGTGATAAATAATAATTAACCTAATTTGTCTTAAAAGTAAAGTGAGTGCCAACGGCGAGGAAAGATTCATTGGTGGACAGTAAACTGACCGTAGTAATGCGGGTAAGTAAGGAAAAGACTAGATAGTGTGGAACATTGAACTGTCAATAGAAAAAGGACTAAAAAAGACTTTGAATTTGAACTTGCTAGAGTTTCTGAACATTATAATTTCTGTGTAAATTCTCGGGAGATACTGTACTAGTAGAGTGAGTTTTAAGACTTTAAGAGTAAATTAAGCACAAGTACTGACAAATAGCTTCACGTATTGCTATAATCGACCTAGTGAGTGGTTTAGGGTAATAACTGTCATTTATTGCATTGTTGAACTGTATATATATATTTGCTGAAATAAACATGACATCAAGAGAAAATCCGGTGGCGTGTTCGCTTCGGCCAGAACGCACAATTGAACAACCTGAGCGAATCTTTAACTTCTACTGAGTCACTGGAAGGGGCATTCAACGCTCAGGTGGGAACGGAGAATTTAGGCGGGCTGCGTCTCGGGGTAGCCTGTCCGGACTCCGTACACCTGGAAAATTCACATACTTACCTGGATACCGTCTCCAGAGGGTCCGTCGGCCCTTCAGGCGCATGCGCGCAACAAAGTTCAGCAGTTGGGGAGCGCGATCTGGAACAGCGTGTCGTGGAATAGGGTTCCGACGCCGTTGGGTTTTGTTCAGAAGCCCCGCCTCTTTTCTACGTGACGACTCCTATAAATTGAAGCGACGCGCAGCTTCCAGATCCAGTCTTTCGAACGCGAGCGAAGCGAACGGACGACCAGAAGTCAACACGGCGACTTCCCTCGTGTTATTGTATTCCACCAGCTCGACGAGAAGGCCAGTCTCGAAAATAAAAGGCCATCCCCACGGCGGTTACCTTACGTATAGGTAACCAGCTGTTAAAAATTCATAGGTAATTTTAAAAATAATTCGCTAGCGAGGGATCGTGTGCGAGAAAAAGTTTCATATCACCAAGTCTGCGGTACAATAGTTATCGACCGACGTGGGAGTTAGCGACCGGCTAACCTACGGAGAATCCATTTGGGTAATAGCGGTACCAGCAGCGGCTGAAATTACATAAAAAGCCCAAAATGGAGCCGGATCGAAGACACGCGCTGTCGTCGGAGCGGCGTGTTACGTCACTCCGACGTTCTAGTGGGCGGAGCCTAACTGTATGGCACCGAACCATATAAAAGGCGGGGGCACCCGGCCTCCGCAGCATGGGTAAAGAGCGATAATCCCGCTCGACCCCGCTCCATCTGAGGTCATTTTTCCTGCCAAGGATATTGGCTCGCCTCCGCAGCTCACTCTCGCCACAGCCTCGCACCGTGCAACATCGCATCAAAGCTTTGCACTGAGATTTCCTGTTATTACCAAATACCTTGTTTTATGCCTTTACCTACCTCATACTCCCGAGAGTGACTCCACAAACAAACCAACCGAATAAAAAGAATTCAAAATATAAATAAAAACAAATAGAAAAAGATTAAATAAATTAAAAATAATAGAAAAGGTCAATAGGAAAGGAAAAGAAAACAAGAAAAATAAAAAGAAGTTAAAGAAAAGAAAAAGAAATAGTAAGAAGGGAAAAAGAAAGCTCCCACGAAAAAAGCCAAATACGCAAAAGAGCCGGCAGGCCAATATTGTGGAAAAGAGCCAAAGGGCCAATTACACATTCACACACTCACACACATATCTCGGCGGCCAGTCTAGGCTGTCCGCCAACCTAATAAAAAGAATTTCGTGTTTGAAAGAATTCGTAAACAAGGTAAATTCGAGTAAATCGCAAAGCACACTACTCTACGAGGTCACCGATATGGAGAACCGCGACGTAACGGCATTCAGGGCTTCCGGCGGTTTCCAGGAGGGGCTTCGAAGGAGACAGAGCTGTCGTATTCCACCCTTCGAGCGAGCTTCAGGATTTCAGAACACCCAGTATATTCATAGAAGTAGTCTTGTACCTACGGATATGCCGGAGACCGCTGAATTGGAAAGGAGGCGAAACAATCATATTCACCTACCTTTCCAATCCAAACCAAAAACCCGCCACGGTTGCGAAATCAATCGCCGTCGGCCGGGCAAAATGAAAAAGCCTCTATGAGAGTCTTCAGACATCGATCCTCCCGGCGATAGCGCTTCCCCAGCGCTAAGACCAATTTCACCGATGTTTCCAATGTCACCCGCATCGCGAC
This sequence comes from Anoplophora glabripennis, assembly GCF_000390285.2. Classification (NCBI taxonomy): domain Eukaryota; kingdom Metazoa; phylum Arthropoda; class Insecta; order Coleoptera; family Cerambycidae; genus Anoplophora; species Anoplophora glabripennis. The sequence continues at coordinate 139,417 of NW_019416686.1, read as the reverse complement.
CGATCTCGCCTGGGTCTGCCATCCCGGCGCGCAGTGACCACTGCCGCTGCTCTCGCAACCTGCAGTCGAACCCCGGGACGCTTCACGATGACATTTGGAAATGGCCATTAGAAATTT
>NW_019416686.1:83319-137809 GCF_000390285.2 Anoplophora glabripennis | reverse complement strand
CGTCGCATCGAGGGTGTAACCATTAAAATAGTGGATCAAGACGGGGATTTGATCAATTTCCGTGGAGAAGTCATCACGTTAAGACTGCACCTGAAGAGGAATGGGGCTTAGAATCCGGAGTGGCTTTGGGCTCGCTGTCGTCGGTCACAGCCGAAAACCTTTAAAAGCCTCACCTGGAGCGAAATCAATTAGTCTACCTGTGACATTTAAAGGGTTCACATCGCAAAACAAGAAGATTTTGTACTCTCTGGGTTACAAAGTGCTACTACCACGTCGCAATAAATTCTAATATTCTAAACGTGTTGGAGAAGCCGCTCTTCGATAATGCCATAGTAAATTTCGAGAAGCGTTCCCACGGTCCGTATTCGGCAACGAACTTGAACAACAACGATTAAATCCGCATCCCGATTCAGCAGCAGTATACGTATACGCCTCCATATCATAGTCTCCTGTATATCAGAGGTAGACTGTGTAAAGCTGATGGCACGGTTTCGGCGACTGTAAAGTTCGACAGGATGGGCATTTTGCTGCTGTTCGACGAAATCCGATACGAGTTGAATGGTATACCTGTGGATAGATCGCGAAACCCTGGCCTCACGACCATCATGAAGAACTACGTGTCAATCAGTCAAAATGAAAGCCTAAAGTTGGAAAATGCCGGCTGGATTATCAGCGACCATTTCACCGATGCCGAGGGCAATTTCGACGTATGCATCCCTCTGAGGATATGCATGGGATTCGGGGAAGATTTCCAGAAAATTATCGTCAATTTGAGACAGGAGCTGGTACTTATTCGCGGCTCCACTGATACGAACGCCATCGTGGGCGTTGCTGGCGACGATGAGGGTCTCCGTGTACAACTACAGAGTGTTTCATGGAAGGTGCCACACGTATCGGTGGCTGATGCGGAACGTTTGAAATTGTTGAAATATATCGACAGAAACGTAGAATTGGCTGTGCCTTTCCGTAGCTGGGAACTGCACGAGTACCCCTTGCTTACCGAGACCCGGACACATACTTGGAGCATAAAAACTTCTTCACAGCTGGAGAAGCCTCGATTCATAATTTTCGGCTTCCAAGTGGCCCGTAAGAATAAGATTGATAAGGCCATGAGCCAGTTTGATCATTGCAATTTAACCAATTTCAAGGTTTTTCTAAATTCCGATTCGTACCCGTACGATAACTTGAATGTGGATTTTTCAAAGAATTGTTATGCCATCCTGTATGACATGTATGCTCAATTTCAACATTCATACTATCAGAAGGATAGTGAGCCTTTTCTAACTACATATACGTACAAGTATATGGCTCCTCTGGTAGTCGTCGATTGTTCCTGTCAGAATGAGGTTCTAAAGTCGGGAACTGTGGACATTAGACTGGAATTCGGTACTAATGACAATATCCCGAAGGAGACCGCAGCCTATTGTCTTATAATTCACGATAGGATCGTGTACTATAACCCTCTGACGAGCATAGTTCGCACTTATTAGCATCAGCAGCTATGTACATAATCGACTTGCAGGGATTTCAATACAAAAAAGAATTGGCTTTCACGTGCAAGGAAATTTCCATTTTTAACATTAACGACAAATCCTGTGTGAATAGAATAGTCAAGCCCAAGATTCCCTATAAACATCTCAGGGAGAGTGTAAAAATCCAAATCGACTGGACTGTGAATCACGTACACGGTCTTAGATGGTCGTCATCGTGGGATAATTTACCGTACAGTGGACTCGGAGATTTCATATCCGATAGTGTGTTAGACGAGGATCAGCCTGTCCTCGTGAAAGGAATGGAGAAAAAGAGATGGCTGGAGCCTCATTTACCTAATAATATTATTATTGACTTGGAGCCGTATGGCTGTAGTAGAATAAAAGATTTAATGTTATCTAGCTTAAAATTTCATTGTAATAGACATAAAATTAATAATTTACGCTGCACTAGGCAGAATGTATATGCTATATATAAATGGTATATTGTTAATAGAGATAAGCTTGATGATTGTATTTATTTATTTTAAATAAAGTGGAAAAATATTGCTGAACTCTGCGTGTTTCATTTCTCGAATAGTGAGTGGAGTGGGGTGTGGAGTGAGAAGTAGTGTAGGGAGAGAGGGGAGTGAGACGCTAAACGCGCGTCTAATAGCATAAATCCAATTCAGTGTATTAGTAGTAGTGAAGGGCAAAACGGGTCATTTTTAGGATTCGGGTCACCGGATCCGGGTCTCTTCAATGAGCCGAATCTATGACCCGGATCCCGGGTCGTCGGGTCGGTCGCTTCGTTCTGGATCCAACGTTGACTGAACGGTTCTGGTTGTGGGACTGTATTAGTGCTGGGCGATGATATCCGATGTTTGGAAAGCATCGATGTTTTTCTGTCGATGTTCAATGGTTTGTCAATTGTCATCGATGTTAGAAAGTTCGAAACATCGATTCCAATATCGATGTTTGCCTTTCGATGTTACTTGCATACATCGCAAAAAAGAGCAGTTCTTTAGTAGTAGTAATATTTTATTTGACACAATTGACACAAATAAAATATAATAGTATATTACATTATAGATAAGCATAAGGCCGTTATATAGGTATATTTTATGTTTTCTTGAACCTTTTGAATCTAAAAAAGAGTACCTAAATAAAAAAATTGTTGTGTGCATACATAACATGACAGTAATTGCTAGTCAAAACTTGACAGTATTTCCATTGTCCCATGATGAAACACAGATGTGTTTCTAAGCATCAATAATTATGGTCATTATTGTAATAATAATATTGTAATTAATTTAAAAAAAATATATATAAAACATACTTATATTTATTGTTTAATAAATGTATGCCATACGTCTTCGTCTACGAGTAGTCTCCAGTTTCTAGTTGTAGGTTGTAGCTATAAGCAGCTTGCCCGTTCCGACATTTGACTAATCTAATCAATCACAAAGGCAAAACAAAAAACAAACTCTCTAATTAATTCTTCTAAGAATATCGGCGATATATCACATAATACATATTATATTAAAATTGTTAAGTCACCATAACTGTCCAACAAACTTTGTCATTGGAAGTTTTTGTTTTTGCCAATAAATAATAAAATATAAAATAAACCGCAGTTGATTTTGCTGTGTGGTATTTATTATTTATAATTATAATCGTAATTTAATAAATCTAAGCAACGAATATTTATTAATTTGTTTCGTTAACAATTAATAAGAATAATTTCATTGATACAAGATATGCGACGCTATGTTGCATGTGTTAGAATATGTAACATAACGTCATGTATTATAGTAGGCGCATATCTTGACTTGTGGTGTCTTATTGCTTCAGTCTTCACTTCACAGTTAGAGAACTCTTATTATTTTGTGGTGGTAAAACGTAGTGCTAATCGTTTGTATTATAAAATATCATTTAGAAAAACAAGTGAAATTTGGAATCACTTTTCTTTTGAAGAGGCAGATAGTAAAGGAAAATGTAATCTTTTGGTAAATTATTTATACTTTTTAATTTTATAAATACATGTTTATGTCGTATTTTATAGGTATCAAAATTATTAGAGATAAATTTATACCGGACGAAACTGGGGTCATTTCGGAAGAAATTTCGACAAATGAGCCAGGTCCATCTAATGATTATGTAAATCCTGTTAGTCGGAAACCGAAAGAGTTAGAATCGTCAAAACGTAAAAGACAAGAGGTTATGGACAATTTTGTAGTTAGTGCCAAGCCGGTTTCTATTAATAAATCAAAACTTCTTGATCAACAGTTAATACGTATGGTAGTAAAAGAATACCAGCCCTTTTCTATCGTTGAAGACATAGAATTCAAAAAATTTGTTAACATGTTATGTCCTGGATATTCACTACCTAGTCGCAAAACAGTCACAAATAGTTTATTACCGCATATTTATAATAAAGCTAAAGAGGCAGTTAAACTGAAAATTAATCAGTCACATGCAGTGTGTATAACAACAGATAGTTGGACTTCCATAAACAATGAAAATTTTGTAGCAATAACCGCCCATTGGTGTGATGATTCTAATGGGCAATTGAAACTATGTTCCAATTTATTAGATTGCGTCGTTTATGATAAACGTCATACTGCTGTAAATTTATGCGAATTTAAAAAAAAATTTGAGGACTGGGAAATTCAAAATAACATTTCTGTTGTGGTTAGCGACAATGCACACAATATTGTTGCGGCAATAAGGCAAGGCAATTGGCGTCATTTAGGTGGCTTTGCTCATACGATTAACCTGATTGTTCAGAGAGGCCTCAGGGAAATTGAGCCTACATTAAATAAATTTAGAAGAATCGTGGGAGTTTTTTAAAAGAAGTTCCCATGCCTTGTCAAAATTAAATCAGACTCAAGAGCAAATGCAACAGCAAGTATTGAAATTAAAAATTGATTGTGCACCAGGTGGAACTCGACATTGGATATGCTCGAGAGATTATGCAGAAGAAGAGATGCTATTATATCCACTTTAGCCATATTGCAGCACGAAATCACATTGAGCCCTACAGATTGGGACATTGCAAAGCATGCAATATCTATTCTTCAGATTTTTAATGACGTAACGTGTGACATATCCGCTGAAAAAAATGTATCTATTTCAAAAATAATATTATTTGTTAGTGCTATGGGAAACCATCTATTAGAATTTCAAGCAACTTTACCGTTAAGAGAATTACAAGTAATATTGGAAATTTACCTGAAGGAAATAGCCGAAAATTTAGAAAATAATGAACTTGTGGCACAAGCGACTCTACTGGACCCGCGCTTTAAAAAATACGGTTTCAGAGACATAAATAAAGCAAATAATGCAGTAGAATTACTGAAATCAAAAATTAAATTATTTAGAGATGTAAGTGTCAATGTGAATATATCAGAAGAAACAAATAAAAATGTTCAATTGCAAGAATCAAAAGATAGTCGTCAGAAGTCTTCCATATGGAAGTGGTTTGATGAAAAAGTGATTCAAATCCGAGTCCCGAGTAATCCCACAGCGGCAGCTATATTGGAAATAGATAAATACATGGCTGAATCTTTAATAGATAGACATGAAGATCCATTGCTGTGGTGGTATGAAAGGAAAAATATATATCCAAAATTATATGCATTAGTGCAGAGACGGTTGTGTATTACGGCAACATCTGTTCCGTGCGAGCGCATTTTCTCTAAAACGGGACAAATTGTTTCAGAAAGAAGAAGCAGATTAAAAAGTTCTAAAATAAGCGAAATTATATTTTTACATGTAAATCTTTAAAAAAATGTATTTATATCCACTTATCAAAAAATAAAAAAACACGATTTAAGTAAATAAAATATATCCTTAAAGGTTGCAAGGTAAGTTAGTAGAAAGATAGGTATCTAAATATCTACTAAATCCTATAGTCTACATTATTTTTCACATAATAATTCACTTGACATGAGAGAATAAAACTGTTTTTATTTTACTAAACAAAATCGAGCAGCTGATGGAAATAACGAGCCAATAAAATATATCATAATCATCTGATGTCACCGCTCTCGCTACTGCAGGTGGCTCAGCCGCATGAATGGGCAGAACGGGTCATCATAATGATTGATCTAGATGACCCGGGTCACTAAAATACACGAGTCTTCCCATCACTACATACGGGTCTCGGGAGCGGCGGCGTACTCCGTAAACCTCTGCGATAAATTTCATTACATAGTGCCACAGCACGGCCATACGAGATTAGCTGAGGTCCGCAACCCGAGTGATCCGACAGAACTTATATCGGGATTCGGGTCAGTCAGATCATCGTAAAGATCCGAATCTTTGATCGGGGTCAGACCCGACCCGCCCATCACTAATTAGTAGTAGCAGTAGCAGCAATGACTCGAGCACAAAGTTATAACAATTAGTGAGTTATTAAAGGGAGAATTATGCACATGCAAAATGTGCACCGTCCGACCATATGTATGGGATATACTAAAGCCAAATAAAGAGGAGGAGGAGAAGGAGGAGAAGGAGGAGAAAGATGTATCTCCAAAACTAATCCCATTTCGGGAAATAAAAGGTATGTTAACGTTTGTTCAATATTTAAAAAATTATATCCAAAAATTGCTCTCTCATTGTTACAGACAAGGAGCTGTACCGTAGGCTATTAGAAGCCCACGAATGCCTAGAGACCAGCACCACAGCGGGGCAAAAATATATTTCATATATTTTAAAATTAATTATTATTTATTAATTATTATTATATTATTATTATTATGTTATTATATCACACTCATATTTAAACAATATTAATGTTTTTTATTGAATATTTTCTCTTTTTATTTTTTTTCTTCTCACACTCATATTTTATTCCAATAAAAATTCTTATGACGTAAATTTAGAGATGCAAGAAGAACATTTGCAAAAAATGATTAACACAATTAGTTTTACGCGAACAACAAAAAGAAAATCTTTGCAGTTAATTCATATCAATGAAAGCCCTGCAGATGTTATTTAGGGATATGAAAAATGTTTATGACATATGATACTTAATATGCACTCATAAACTTAACCAAGATGAACTTGATTAAGTTGAAGATTCTTTTTTCAAATTCGTTGTTAAGGATCTAACGAACACCCCATCCCATTGGAAGCAATTTACGGAATAAGGATGATAATTCAAGGCAAAAATTCAGGTATTTTAGAGGGAAAAGTAAATACTAAAGAATTGGTCAATGAAGTGTGTGTGAATATAACACCTAAAGTTTTGGAGAAAGTAAACTTTTAAATACATGTATTGTGCACCAAGAAAAAAATCTACCAGAAACAACTGAGGATGCTCTTGAGTATTGTAGTGGCAGCTTAATTCACTTATTTCAAGATCTACGTCTAGAGGCCTAAAAAAATAGATCAGGACGGCGTATGATATTTTTGGTAGTTAAGGAAATGTTATAAATAAAATATATATAAAAATATATTATATATCTTTGAATACATGTTACATTTACAAAAGCCAAATAACATCGAACTGTATTTTCATAAAATAAACCTTTGAAGAAGATATTCCTATTTACTTTGAAGCTAGTGCATATAACAAGAAGAAATAGTAAGACCCCCACAAGTATATAGCAGGATACCTTGCTAAAAACAAAGAAAATCACTCCGAATTAGGAGACTTCACNCTAGCCATAGGATAATGGCGCGCGCTCCGCAGCTCACTTGACACCCAGCCTTCGCACTGCACGAAGCTGTCTAACGCTCACCCGTGTACTTTGCTACCGCTTATCTGCATTTACAACTATACCATTCTTTTAATCGCTAACCCATCCCAAATAACAAAAACTATTAAAAAAATAATAAAAATAAAAATAAAGGAAAAGAAAGCTCCTTTTGAAAAATAGAAACAAAAGAAATAGTCAAGTGAGAGGTAAAAGGGAAAAAGATAAATCCCACGAAAAAAGCATTATATAAAAAGAGCCGGCAGGCCAACTCTAGTGGAAAAGAGCCCATTGGCCAAATCTCTTTACACACACTAAACATACATACAATACACACATACCACGGCGGTCAGTCTAGGCTGTCCGCCACCTTAAAGAATTCGTCAACTTTCTTTAAAAAGAATTTCGTAACTTAAAAAGAATTCGGCGAACAAAGTTCGCATCAACGCAAACCAGGTATATAAATATTCTACGAGGTCTACGATGGAAAACCGCGAGCTAACGGGAATCGGGGCTTACGGCGATTACCCTGAGGGGCTTCGAAGGAGACAGCGCGCTCCAGCCACTGTATCACAACTCGCTGAGAGCAAGTCTACGCTTCATCAACACTCGAGCCAAGCATCCGAGCGTTAGCATCGCACCAACTACAGCATCAAAACTCAATTCAAGCAGTTCCACGCTCACATTAATTCAACAACGCATTCATCGCAACAATTTATAAAGAATTCGTAAACTTCGATACAAATGAAAATTCCACGTTACTGCCATCCGCATCGCAAACAAACAAAATTATTGGTTTTATTTCTGAAATTAGAAATAAGTACCCATTTACCCAGTGCTTATCCAGAAGTTCTACCATCGCAGAAGCAGAGGTTCTAACATCGCAGAAGCAGAGGTTTTATCATCGCAGAAGCAGAGGCCACCCTATTGTTTTCAAAAAAATAAAACAAAACAAAAAATAAAAAAATAAAATAAAACACAACAAAAAAAAATAAAATAAAACAAAACAAAATATAAAACAAAACAAAAAAAGCAAAACAAAACAAAACAAAAAATAAAAACAAAGTAAAACAAAAAAAAATAAAACAAAATAAAATAAATCTAACACAAAAAAAATTCATTTCGCCCGAGCTCGAAGGCGCAAGCGAGTATATGTCGCCCAACCTAGTGGCCCTCGAACAACGAGCCTGAAACCAAGGATCTCACGCTCCTCGCACCAGCAGCCGTCTCCAGTTCTGGATTTTTGGAGAAACACCACAGCAAATAAACCCAGTGGCGCCAACATCATCGCAAAACCCATCTACCATGGAACAAGCCGATCAGTCCACACCTGCACTCACGTGTAGTAACCCGTCCTCCACTACCACCACGTGTCTTGTCGACACCCGACAGCGCGATATCTTTCGGAGCTCAAACCATCCCAAACCGTTGGTCAAACGGTAACCAGGCTGACACCAGTACACATCCTGCTACCGCACCATGGGAAGCTGGTAGCTTTGCCACCACACTAGCTGCAAGTCTCAAGGATATCTTGCAACCCACCCCAGCTGCCGTTGGTACTACGACAGTTCCTACAACCAACCTCACTCAGCCGCCATTTACGTACGAGGGACGTGAAGAAGGGGACCCAGCCTTTTTCATCGCCCGGCTAGAAAAATTTTTGCGTCGCAACCATATCCAAGACGATGATGAAGCCATCAACGTATTCTTGGGATGTCTACGAGGACGTGCTCACGCCCGCTACTCCAATATAAGTAACCAGCCGTACACATACGAGAAAGTAAAATAAATCTATCTCAAGCAGTTTGATTCAGCCTCTGTCCGCGCTGAATTGAAATCAAAGCTGTATGGCGTACCCCAGCGTGATGGAGAGTCAGTCGTCACCTTCATAATGCGTAAACAAGCATTATCCATTCGTCTTGAGCCGTATCTCTCGGAAGCTGAACGTGCCGTGGGCATCATCGAACTCCTGCTGCCTGGCATAAGTCAAAGCTTACGCAGCCACGAATTCACATCCATCGACAACATGGTTGTCGTCGCCGAGAAGGTGGAAGTCGATATTGCTAGAGGAAGGGCAAGGTCCGTACCCCAAAGGCCGCCTCCTCGAATACCCAGTCACATTTCGCAGCCACCCAGAGGTCCACCTCCGACCCCAAACACGTCAGCTCGTCCACCAACCTCGTGTCGCTACTGTGGAGAATGGCACTACCACAGTCAGTGTCCCCGAAATCCACATACCACGAACCAGGGAAACCTTTGAAGAAGATATTCCTATTTAATTTGAAGCTAGTGCATATAACAAGAAGAAATAGTAAGACCCCCACAAGTATATAGCAGGATACCTTGCTAAAAACAAAGAAAATCACCCCGAATTAGGAGACTTCACGTGTAAAGTTAATAGCGATCATGGTTACAATATTCCTTCTTGAGTACAACAATTATGTTTTGGCTTATTAAACCTCGCTTGGAATGGATGGAAAAAGTCAAAAAGTGACTACTTTGAAAAATATGCAAATACTATTATAAAATTGAGCCCTGTAGTGAAAAAATTAGCAAGCAAAAACAAAGTAGTACACCATTTAAACTTAATTATGACTTTTGTAAATTAAGAATTACAATATTCAGGTCCAGTTTAAAAGAGATTTGAATAGAAACATTTTACCAACCGATAACGTCCATAGAATCAAAATTCGCAAATTAAAAAAAATAATAAATTACAATTAATGTCTTGATTTGTTTATTAAAATTTTTTAGGAATGTATTTTTAAAATTAAGTATTTCGTAGATTACGAATAGATCGTCTTACCTCTCTCTCTCTTTCTCAAGTATTGGACTTATGGTATGGTTTTTTGTAGGTATCGCCCTTAAAGCTACGTTGACACGGTGCGAGTGTGCTCGGCCGAGTCGACTAGCATGCTGGCTCGCGTGGTACTCGCATGAAACTCGTACTGTCTCTGAACAGACACGCGCGTTGTACTTGCAACTTATGGTGGTCAGAAGCGGAAACCATGAAATTTGTGCAAAGAAGCAGAGTGCTTATGGAATTTTCGATATCGTATAAAAATAAAGACGCAAGGGACGTAAACTCAAATAATTTAATTTCGAAAATGAACTTATCGGGATTCGATAAAAATAATCTCAAGAATATAAGAAGCACTTACGTCCAGGAACTAAAAAAAATAAAGCGTGCAATGAAATCCGGTATGTCACCTGATGAGGAGTATGTGTCGCATTTGCCGTGGTTTAAAACCGCCAACAGATTTTTGAGGGAAACAGGGAACATTTGTCAAATCATGTAAGTAGTAAGTTAAACCAGTGGAGATAGACATTAAAAATGGGAAAGGGCATAAAAATTCCAAATATTTCCAATAAATAATATTATACGATTTTGCACAACTCTGAATATCCGGCAAATTGTTTAAATAATTACATTTGCAAAATTTGTTGGCTTCATTCGTATTAAATAGCAAATATTTTGCAAATTCGGAAGATTGCGCGTCTTATCATTGTTTGCAAAACCGTTTTACATTGGCAACCTAAATTATTATAAATAAATACCTAATGTTTTTGTTTATAAATAGTGCAAAATAATACCTAGCATTTTGCGGATTGGAATATAAAGCCATAGATGCCTAACAAATATTTGCAAACTATGAACAAATGCAGGGATATTAATCAAATAAAATTATGTTGCGTATATTCTGAGATTGTGCAAGTAGCAAATACAGTCTATTGTTTTGCAAAAATGAAAAAATATAAACCTTTGGCGACTAAATGCGAGTTGTTTAGTGCTAATTTGAAAAGGTTTGGGATTATTATGATGACCTTTTTGTCTATTTCTACTGGTCTAAGTATACAATTCCACTTTTACTGAATAATGTGTACGAAGACATAGGCAATACCGAATTATTTGTTAGTGTATCATATTCCACTGTCATTGAGTCCCTCCTTCCATGAAAAAATCGGTATATATTTTTTCTGCGATTTGTAAACCCATTCACTGTACCCTGTAATCGCAAACCTGCACCACCGTTTCTCCATGATCCTAATACAATTGACCATTTTCATCTTCTCTGTCGACAGAAATTTGTGCAGAGAGTTGCGCAGACTTCTATTCTATTTAAAAATATTGTTAATGAATGTATAAATTATTAGATTTTCGTTTTATCTTTCCAAAAGAACTAAAAATTTTTTTTGGACCAGTGCTATAAAATTAGTGTACATATAGCTTCAAATATTCCTAAATTATTTTTCGATAACTTCGGATTTAAACTCCTTGTACATTATACTGTACATTAGGGAACACTTCTTATTTGCTGCTTATTTTTTAAGCACACTAAGAAGAAATTCTACCGCAAGAAGTTTAGGGGACACAAAAATAGGTCAGATCTTATACTCTCTCTTTTGAATGAAAATTCTTCAGATATAGATCTCAGTGACGAAGAAATTGAAACAAATCAAACATAAATTCTGAAATCTCTACGGGAAGTTCACAATAATAGTAGTCCCAATGAAATTCAGACTTCCCGTCGTGCAACTGGCGAATTTTTAGATCTACTAGTTACGAATAATTTGCCATTAGATTTGTACGAAAAAATATTAGAAGCAGAAGTTGTAGATGATGATGATAATAAAGAAATTGAAGACGAGCAAATTCATAGAGTTGAAGAAGTTCCAAGTGGAGTAGTTACTGGAAACAAAAAAATGGAATGGACAACAAATAGTGATGTGTTTAGTCCAAAAGAATGGTATTTTCTAAAGCCTCAAGAAGAACATGATGCAGTTTTGACACCATTGGATTATTTATCAAAATGTACACCACCAGAACTATTTGAAGAGGTTGCAAATTTCACTACATTTATGTACTACAAAAGAATTTAACAAATTTTAAACCATGCACAAGATTCGAAATTAAACTATATTGTGGGTACCCAAAGTACACATGTTTTGGGACAAATCTGTATGCATGAATTTGTTTTTAGATACCATGACACGGGCCCGATATTTTCAGCTTCGAAGCAATCTGGATTTTGTCAATAACTTTGAGAAGCCAATAGACTGCAAAGTATTCATTTTTCAAAGTTCGTCCATTATGCGAATTCTTTCCAGGCCTAACAGTGACGACAATTTCTCTGGACACTCTTTCTCAGAGCATTTTTCTAGGTCATGTGCCTCATCCCAGTTGGAGAAATAAACGTAATAACATTTTGACTATTGAGTATGAACACATTTCTATTTATATTTTTCNCTCGGATTAGTGTGTCGTATTCTTTTTCGCTAGTTCATGCGTCACTATGCCGAAAGCACAACATAGGGGAGAAGTGGGTACAGTGAAACAGAGGGTACAGTGAAACATACTTCTTTACACTGCACAATTTCATATTAAATTACCAGTAAATGCGCCATCTTACGCCCAACGTGTTAAGTATTCATGATAGTTGACAGCTTTTGGGTTACCTGCATCCTCTTCTACTTGGACCTATGGTCTCAGAGAGTGAATGTTTGACGTTTCGAGGTGGTCGCGATTTTCCAATTTATTCGTTAAAATCTGAGTTTTTTGAGAGTTTTTACTAAACAACAAGTAGCCATCCGATCGCACAAATTAGGTAAGTGTAGTTTAGAATCATTTTTTTATTTATTCCCACACTACGAGTGGTTTGTTTACAACATGGCTGAAATGGGTACAGTGAAACATCTCAAATAAGGGTACACTGAAATGTTTCACTGTACCCTGCCTACTTTTCGGTTTTCTTAATTAAAATTAAATGATGGTTTAATTTTCAGTGAATATGCCAAGAAAAAGGAAAGGTCCTGAGAAAATAGTGGGAAATGTTCCTTCAGAAGTTATGAAAGCAGCAATACAGAGGATGGAACAAAGTACTAAACTTAGGCAAGTTTGTCGTGAGTCCGACATTCCTGTTACAACTTTATGGCGGTATTGGAAAAAAAGTATGAATAAAAGTGAAGAAGAAAAGAGATCTATACATTTTGCACCTAACTATGATGTGAATCGAGTATTTAGTGAAGAGCAGGAAAGGGATTTAAAAGACTATTTAGTTCTTGCAAGTAAGATCCACCATGGACTAACAAGATTAAAAACTAGGTTGTTAGCTTATGAATTGGCTCAAAGAAACAATCTGAAAATGCCGCCATCATGGAAAGAACATAAAATGGCCGGTCCTGACTGGCTGAAAGGATTTAGAAAACGATGGCCAGAACTTTCAATGCGAAAACCCGAAGCGACAAGTTTAGCTAGATGTTCTAGTTTCAACCGCACAACTGTTAACGAATTTTTTAATAATGTTAAATCTGCATATTAAAAAGTAGAAGATTTAAATGGAAGTATAATATATAACCTTGACGAAACAGCTCTTACGACAGTACACAATCCTCCAAACGTTTTGGCTCAAAGGGGTTTAAAGCAAGTGGGACAAGTTACTTCAGGGGAAAGAGGTGTTTTAGTTACGGCCTGCTGTTTTGTAAATGCTGGAGGTAACACCATACCTCCATTTCTGATCTTTCCGCGTGTAAATTTCAAGCCGCACATGCTTTTTGGTGCCCCAACTGGCACAGGAGGAGCAGCATCAAAATCTGGGTGGATAAATAGCGATATATTTGTTCAAATCTTGCAGCACTTTCAAAAGCATACTAAATGCAATAAAAGTAATCCAACAATTCTCTTCATGGACAGTCACGAATCCCATATTAAACTTGAGGCAATAGACTTTTGCAGATCAAACGGAATTCATGTCATTACTTTTCCACCGCATACCACTGGAAAATTACAACCTTTAGATAGAACAGTCTACAAGTCCCTTAAAGTGAATTATAACTCGACTTGCAATGAATGGACGTTATCAAACCCTGGAAAAACCATCACGATATATGATGTGGCTTCTATTTTTGGCAAGGCATACCCAAAAGCTGTTAGCCATGAGAATATTATAAATGGTTTCAGATGTACAGGCATTTGGCCACTGAATGCTAGTATTTTCTCTGACGATGATTATCTTAGTTCATACGTCACAGACAGACCAGCACCCGAGCCAGCACCTCAAGAACCGCAAGAGACAGACACCCCACAGGTACAAGAAACGACTTCTGAAATCGATTATTCACAACAAAAAAATGATGAAAACAGTCCACCTCCCCATGTTGGAGAAATTACTCCGCTTAAAATTGACAACTCTAGGATAAGAGAGTTCCACAACCCTCCACCTCCAATACTCATTCGTCAACTCACTATTTCACTCCATTAGAAGTTAGACCACTTCAAAAGGCAGAAGACCGCAAAAAGAAAAATAGCAATAAGAGGCGCAAACGCAGTGAAATTTTAACTGATACGCCAGTTTTTAATAGAATTTTAAATGAAACGACAGAAAGGGATAGTAGAATTAAGAAAGCTGTTACTGCAAAGAGAAAGTTAACGGAATCAGATCCATCAGATAATGACGTAAACCAGATAAAAGGAAGAAAAAAGAAAACAGTTAGAAAAAGTAAAGTCCCAGAAAGCGATTCTTCAGAAGAGGATACAGAAATAGAGTATGAAGAATCAAGTGACAGTCCAGAAGACTTCGATAATGAAGATTTTGTCAGTGGAACCGAAGTAAATCCGGGACAATTTGTACTGGTTGTAGAAAATAAAAAGTCATTAAAAACCTACAGCATAGGGGAAGTATTAAATGTTTCTGGTGCTGAAATTGTAGTAAATTACTACAAAAGAATAAAGCCTTATTTGAGATTCATCAAAACTCCTGAACATTTCACTTTTGAAAAGAAAGACATAGAAAGAGTGTTGCCAAAGCCATACCATTGCAGTGGCACAAAGAGATTAGAAGAGACATTTAGTTTTGCTGTAAATTTAGAAAATTATAAGTTGGGTCTTCTGTAAGGCTGCTTTAAGAAAATAATATATATTATGTACTAGTTGTAGGAGACATGGTTTAGTGAGTTTCACTGTACCCCAGTCAATGTTTCATTGTACCCATCGTTGTTGGTACAGTGGAACAAACGCACGCGTTTGTTTTTATTTTTTTATCTGAATAAATGTTTATTTTGCCAAAATTCAAACTATATCATTTCAATCCTTATTCTTTGAACTACCCATAACTAAAAGTGTGTTATTTTAATTTGAAAAAGTGGCCCCTTACCCGGCTTAATGTAATATATGTTTCACTGTACCCACTCCTCCCCTACGTACGGAAAAGTTTCGTGATTCTTTTTTTCAAGATTCACATTTAAAGGATTGGCTCCAAGTGATTGAAAGTATTACTGATCAAGTAGCGAAATGCAAATTTTGTGGTGTGATTTTAAGAAATCACTAGGAGACTTGAAATCCCATGAGATATCGAAGAAGCATCTACAAAATACAAAGGTGAGCGACTGTTTTTATAAGTTTACGCTATACTTTTATTTGTTTTATAATACGTAGAGCAACAGCAGCAGCAACTTCTGTGCAACAACTGCAACTGAAAGTGTACAATTGTACATGGTCGCACCCGAGCACAGGCCTCTCGGCCGAGACGTCTCGGGGGAGACCAAGCGAGAGCACTAGGACGAGAATGCACAGCCACCATGAAAACCAAATCGCTTATGGAATGATAAAAACGCAACGACGAATGACCACGTGACCGTTTTGTCGCAACGATGCTGTCTTGAAAATTTCAAAATCGCAACAACAGTCTGCGAACTAATTTAAAAGCATAACCTAATTGAAAGTAACAATATAAAAGCTGTTTTACGTAACAATTTATTGAACAATAAATTGACAATTTATTTTTCAAAAAATTAATTGATTTCACAATTTATTGATGACACATTTCAACATTTACAATTTATTCTTTTCCAAGACGGTATTGTTAATTTTTTTCCAGACCTAACAGTGACGACAATTTCTCTGGACACTCTTTCTCAGAGCATTTTTCTAGGCCATGTGCCTCATTACAAAGGTAATAACATTTTGACTATTGAGTATGAACACATTTCTATTTATATTTTTCTAGAACCAACGAGGAATTTGACACAACCTCTATATCATCACACATACCTATGTTCCATCTGGAAAATCTTATTGAAATGATTGAAACAATAAAGGTGACTCAGGAGCTGGCTATTAAAATTGACCAAATATTAAGAATAGTTACGCACAATGAAGTTCAGTCCATTCCTAACGTTCCAGAATATCTTCCAGTATTACCATTAAACGAAAAATCAGATTTTAAAGCAATGGAGAGTCAAATCTTAGATCCGAATATATTTGCTTATTTGGTTGGTGAATTCATATGTTTTCCTCTTTAATCCTATCTATTACTTTTTGGTTAATGCCCATCGTTATATTTATTACGTCTTATTCACAAAACGTAACTGCGATGTCTAAAGTATGATCAACAAGAATATTTCCACCCTATTCAAAAGTACACAAATACGATATTGACTTATATGGGTGATTCATGTTTTGTTGTTATTCTTTCCACCATCATGACAAGATAAAAAACTAAACTAAACATTTAACCTCTCAAACTTTCAGTCACAGTTACAAGTCGAAAACTGTTGTGAACAAAGTTTCTATGCTTATTCACTTAATAGATAATATTACTTTTCTCATTATTGCCGTCACTTACTTACCTACTTTCTTTCCACATTGGTACAACGCCCATAAATAACTCAATCTCATAACTCATCAATTTCATTGATGCCAGCCTCGAACTTCATTGTTCATCAACTGAAATTGAAATGTTGGCACTACTGGCAGCGTTGTAACACTATGACTCAAGCGTATGGGTTATATTTTTCGGATATTTTAATATTTTCTTCATTTTGTGAGTGCCAGAAGCCATAGTATGATATTTTGGAGGTAACAAGGTAAATGTGAAGAGTGTTTTATGATGATAAAGTGCCTATTTGTCACATTTTCGTTGTTTTTTGTTGTAAATGGAATATGCATTTATATTTTCAAGGTATGTAATCAGTGAGCTAATTATACTGTATGAGCAGCATCCAGAGTTATATAACTCAAGAAAAGTTCAAAGTAATTCATAAAGAGTTAGCACAGAATTAACCTGAACTAACATTGTTAGACATTCAAAAAAATAACAATACTAACCAACCTAAGAACGCAATTATTTAGCGAAAATAATAAATATAAAAATTCGTTTCTGTCAGGGGCAGGAAAAGAAAATATATACAAACCAAGTTGGTGGTGTAACGATCTACTTTTATTTTTATTAGTACAAAATATCAGCAGCGGATTCAAAAGAGATGGAATTTTACCTTTTAACAGTGATATCTTCACTGCTGCAGACTTCCTTTCTGCGTATGCTACAGACATACCACACGTAACTGCAGAATATGAAACCGAAGTTCCAAATACAGAGCCATAACAAATTGTGATCCAACGAATGTGATGTCCAGATCCATCGAATAGGCTAAATGAGACAATAGAAACACGCAGTCCTAATCCACAAGAACTGATCTCACCTGAGCATGCACAGTAATAAAATTGCTGAATTGAAGGATGTCAAGAATATGAAACAGCTAATCATATCCAGATGGAACATGGAATGTTTTCTTTGGCAAACAAAGATTTACATGAAAAAAATTGGAATAAGACACTATTAATTCCATTGGTGTCTGATATCAAGCTTTTTAGAGAGCAAACCTATGAAATTGCCAGGAAATGTACTTCATCTTTTAAGGGAGACCAGGATACAGAGGATGACTACAAAACTCTTGTGAAATGTGTCCTATTAGGACTTATAATTTTTAATAGAAGACGAATTGGTGATGTACAGTACTTATATGAAAATATCAGACCACAAAAATGAGCAAATAGGTAACTTCAAGGATTTTGAAGAAGCGTTATCCACAACTGAAAAAGTCTTAGCAACATGTTATAGGAGAGTGCTCAATAGTGGTAAACGATCTCGAGTAGTGGTCGTTCTAATACTTGAAGATATTGACGAATTTATTCATGTTTTTTTGAAACATGGACACAAGTATTTTCAATCCCAAGACACAAGGTGAAGTGGGGAAGAAGAGATTTAGCTATTAGAAACCTCGGTAACCGAATGCCCTTGGAAAACCCAGCTGCCATTGAAAGAATGATAATTATGAAAACGAGGTAGTCGTATTGACATTTCAGATTTAGATAGGTTAATAGGTTATAAATCATGACTCAAGGTAATACTCTCGGACTTTTATATAGTGTAGAAAAACTACGCTTATACGTTTATCAAAAATAGAACACCAATCATGTAGTTACACATTATTAATCATAAATTTGGTAGAAAATCGACGTTACTAAGTGAATTGGAAAATGGATTAGCTGATTATATTCTTGAGATGGAGAAATCTGGATTTGGTCTAACATGCAGGGACTAAAGATTTTTGGCTTACCAGCTAGCGGAAACAAATAACATAGAGCACTCGTTTTCACAAGAAAATGAATTTGTGGGCAAAACTTGGTCGAGGTTATTCTTCAACCGCCATCCTAACCTATAATTTCGCCGTCCAACGGGCATATTAATCGCAAGAATTAAAGATTTTAACAGAATAAATATAAACGCATTTTTTGACTTGGAAAGCTCTATGAATGAATTCAAGTATCCTTCTACCAATGTTTATAATGTGAATGAAACAGGAATTTCGGTCGCGCTTTCAAAATGTCGGAGATGCTGACACTTAATGGCAAAAAACAAATAGGAACTGTAAGGTGGGTAAAGCGTGAATCAACAATCACTTGTGTGATATGTATGAGTGCAGCTGGCACATTTGTCCTTTCAATGACGATATTGCCGAGAAAATGGGAAAATCCATTACTGCTGAAAGGCGCTCAACCTGGTGTCATTCATGGTGGCCATTCAACAGGTTGGATACAACTTGAACCATTTACTCAATTCGAGCACATTTTACAGCACGTGAAACCAACTGCTGCATCGCCAGTTCTTCTGATTTTGGATGGACATGCTAGCCACACTCGAAATATCAAGGTAGTGGATTATCTAGAGAAATTGCAAATGACTACCCCGAGGTATTCTAAGAGGACTTAATACGACCCCGTACCAAGTTAATTTCTCATGAAATTTGATTTAGAAAGGAAAAACCGTTTAGGATTATGTGGTACCAATTTTCAAGAGAAAAGAAACATATTATACAGACGAAAGTTAAACGGATCCTTAAAGCGGGTGTTATCAAGAGAAGTTATTCTCAATATAGCTCTCCGGCGGTATTAGTTCGAAAAACCGATGGCACGACTAGGTTTTGTTACCGTCAACTAAATAGTCTGACGAAGGACGAAATATCCGTTCTACGCCCAATCCATGATATCCTAATTATTGGCCATGCAACGATTTTCACATCTTTAGACCTGCGCAGCGGATATTGGCAGGTGCCACTGGCCGCGAACAGCACTGTCTATACTGCTTTTCATACCCCTGAGGCTGCATTTGATGAGATGAAAATAATTATATCGTGGAAGACAACTTGGTTTGGTTCAAGGACGGTGAAGAACGAAGACTAGTCAAATTCAATTTTTTTGTCATACGTTATTTTATTCCGAATAACATTAAAGGCAATCGGACATATCTTATTCATTCAAGAAATAATAACTACTTTTAATATGGTTTTCGGAACAGATAAAATACTCAAACTTCTTCGAGAGAATGCGAAAGATGATCAATCAAATAACCCAAATCAATAATTTTCTATAGACGTAAATGAAATAAAACAGAATGATCAGTACAATGTAACAAACCAAAGCACTGATTTTCTAACTTTACCAAAGGAAACACTTTTTAGTAGTACAGATTTGCCGAATAGATCGCCCTGAAACTGCCATAAATCCATTTAGTAATGATCAAGGATTATACGATTTGTCTCCTGGAAATGGCAGTTCTTTAAATCAGAATATTCAGGTGCTACCTTCAACAACTAAAACTAGTTTTTGTGACCTAAATCTCGATGCTGAACCATTTAAAGTTTAAGAACTGTGGAAAAAATTATTATAACGAATATTGTTCAGGAAATGAAGATTTTTCTTCAGGTTTGAACCTGAAGAAAAATCTCCATTTCCAACAAATTACATTTTAGAACGCAGATGCAGGAGGTTCTACTAACGGAGCTGTCAAAGTTAAATCCACCACAATCCGGTTCTCAACATGGATATTACACTTTTCTTTGAAAATATTGAAATATTGCGCAACGTTCTTAATGTTAGTAATGATACTTATGGTTGTCCTAAGTCCGTCTTCGATAAGCGTCTGTGCTTACATCTCGTTTTATTCGATAAATGAAACTTCGGTTAATCTTGCGTAAGATCACGGTAAGCTCTTGATTGTTAGTAACTTTTTATATCTTCATATGGTAACACTGCATCTATGTTCTGTGACAGTTGACAGTGACCACGTGACATTGTGCAAATTATTTCAACCACTTTGGTGAAGGAAAAAGGGGCAGCCATTGAAAATAAGAAAACCGTCAACACTACATTGAAAAAAAAGCGATGCCTGAGAAGAAGTGACTATGCACTATAATATTCAGCCAGAAGTAAATACCAAACGGATAGCTCAGCAATTAAGAAAATTGTGGGCAAACTTAAAACAAAAGTAAATATACCTCAACATGCTTTTTTCACAAGCTCCAGCAAAATAATTTTAATTTAACAATATCATAAAACAACATTGTAAACTTACTTGTAAAATGTTGTATTTTTATTTAAAAAAAAAGAAGACAGAATACACAAACCAGATACGACATGCTAGCAACGGGAGGAGGGTTGCCAGAAAAAAAGAAAATCAATCCTATTTTAGAAATGGTTGATGAAGCAGCGCCTTTTGTAGATGTCGAAGTGAAGTGTATTTGGGATTTAAAGGCGGCATTTGAAAATTCTTCAGCTACAAGTCAAGGTTTGTATTTCATCTGTAAAAGTGTTATAATTAACGTTATACTTTTATTATTTGTATTACAGAACTACAATCTAACAATAAAGAGAATGTAGACCAATCTAACAATAATGAGAATGAAGACCAAGGCGCAGTTGAAGTGTTAGATCTCGACACTGCTGCTGGTAGTAGTCTAGCTGAATTTGAAACTCCAGCAAAAAGGCGAAAGTATTCTCAGAGAGGTGCCCTGTGTTCTGCAAATGGCAAAAGAGAGAATTACTTGAGGAAGGATCACTTCGACTAACAAAAATCAGAGAAAGCATTCAGCAACAAAGGGAACTTCACGAATTAAGAATTCTCGTTGCAAAGGAGGAACTAGCAGCAGCAAAAGCCAAGCGGGAATTGGAAGAGGTTAAACTAATGGAATACAAAAAGTCTTTCAATAATTAAATAATAAAAATGTATTGTAATATAAGTAAAATTAAAAATGTTGTATAATAAATTGCCTTCTAAATTCAAGACCATTATGATGTATTTGTACTTGTTCTGATTTATGCTTATGTTATGTACAAGCGCATATAATTGCAACTGTAGTTTCTAATTTTGTTCGTAGTAAACGACTTAGGCAAGGTAACCTACGCTTCCATAAGCCAAATAATCTCTCGACTATATTTCGAGTGCTTTTATGTGCCCTGTTGTAGTTCTCCTCTTGTTCGTTGGTAGGATTAAGCAACGGCGTTAATAAATAAGGTCGACATGGATACCCATTGTCTCCAAGCAACAAGCCTCTAATATGACCCTATTCATTTTCAGTACGAGGGAAGTAAATATACTGTCTCAAGTTCTTTGCTAATTTTATAGCTACTTTTGAAATTTCACAAAATTACTGGCTTCTCAAGATGAGAAAATTTGTCAAAAAGTAAATCCAAGCATGTTTGAATGGTGACTATTACAAACATCCATCAGGGAAAAGGTCCCTTTGAAACAAGCAAGCAAGGGAACAAATATTTGTTAATCATTGTCGATTGATATACCAAGTTTGTTATCAATGAGCCAGTGAAAGATATGAAGGCACGTCGTGTTATCAAGGTGTTAACGGAAGGGCGAATGGCCAATGCGAACGGGTTAACCGTACAATTTTGAAGTCACTAGCTGTGATGGAAGTTGATCATCCTGAGGGACACTTTTGTGAGCGTACTAAATTGTACGGAAAATAAAACAACGGGAAGATTCTCCATTTGAAGTACTGGCGGGCTATAAAAGTCGAAATATAGCCGGACCGAAGATCAACACACCATTGAAAATATTGATTTGCAAAAACTAATGACCGAAGTAACTGAACGTATACGTAAGGAGCAACGGGTTCAGAAACAAAGGTTTAATAGAGCTCATACTAAAGCTAAGCATTATCAAAAAAGGTGACATTGTCACGGTTTAAAGGCGGACTTTTTTGCTACCGGGACTAGTAAGAAGCTTCTCTCGAAATTCAAGAGTCCTTCTTCACGAAGGTATTGTTTAATGATTGCTATGAGGTAGAAGACCTCAGAGAAAACATTAAAAGATAATATCAGATATCAGTTGCTGATGATACGCTAAAACCATGGATGATTTTAAGGGGTGAGGGAAATATTAAGTTAAGGTACCCGTGGCATAAGACCAAACCTAACTTTAGCTAGTATAAGTGTCATGACAATGGCAAATGCCATAAGTTCGATATTACATACAGGCGACGGGCAAAGGATGGTCAAACGACTGACGCAGGTTAGTCGAACGACTGAGGAAAGTTAGTCAAACGACCAACGACGGTTGGTCAATTCAAAGGTCTGCTTGTAAGCTAACAAAAGTTAGCCAAGGAAACAGGTATTTACTGACGAAGGTTTGGTAATACTTGAAAATGGACAAAGGTCCACTTGAGACACTAACAAAGGTTAGAGAAAGGATCAGGTTTACTGACGAAGGCTTGGTGACACCTGCAAGTGGACAAAGGTACGTTTAAAAGCTAACAAAGGTTAGCCAAGGAAAAAAGTAATTACTGATGAAGGTTTGGTAATACTTGCGGTTGGGCAAAGGGCCGTTTGAAAACTAACAAAAATTAGCCAAGGAAACAAGTATTTACTGACGAAGGTTTGGTAATACTTGCAATTGGGCAAAGGTACATCGTATCAACTGGCAAAGGCTGGCTATGTCAATGGAAATGTTTCTTGGTAATTATTTAAGATGTAAAATGTCAAAAAACTCCAAGAGATATTTCAGATGGTTCTCGATGGTTCTGAAGACAGGAGTTTGCTAGGTGCAGACTGTGCGTTTAGGCTTTTATAAACTATAAATGAGTTCACCCTAGAAATGCTTAAAGTATTAGTCAGTTATTCAGTAGGTTACTGTATCGATAGATAGACCTATCTTGAGCTGTATGCTGTATACCTTAAAACCGATTTAACTAAAGTAGTCGTTTTGAACTCGGTGGTGTTTTTGCAACCCCTATCATCTTACACTATTCATGTTCAGTCCGCCGGCCGATATTTGCCGGAAAGGCCATTGTCGGCCGGCCGCTGTCCGCTACACATAGAAAGTTAAAAGACAAGTCATTGCCTGCCGGCGGCCTGTTGATTGTTAGAACATAAAGCCGGCTACACGCGGTCCGGCAGGCCTGTCAGTTCGAACTGAATAGGCCGCCTGAACGTGTATATATTCCGGTCGATCTGCCAGTTAAGACTGTTCAGGCGATCGGAGAAAAATTAAAAATATGTTCGTTCATCCAGCCGGCCTGACGTACTCAAAGGCAAGTCTGAACGTGTGTATGGCACGGTCGTCTGTCGGGTCTTCGGGCCATCCGTTCGGACAGTTCAATACTAGTGGTACGCCATGTCACGCGAAATAGAAAACGTGTTTTGGAAGAATTTATCGCGATTTATCACAGTGAGCCGTGTCTATAGCAAGTGAAATCGAAAAACTATCACGACCGTGTCAAGAAGGAAGCGGCGTATTTGAAATTGGTAGAAAAATGGAAGAATATCGATCCTTCTTGTATGAAGTCTACTGTTCTCAAAAAATTAATAACCTAAGTAGTTTTCGTAAGGAAGCAAAAAAAGTGAAGGATTCAATGAGGACGGGATCAGGTGCCGATAAAGTCTGCCATCCCAAACTTTGGTATTATGATTTATTGAAAGGACCCCGCACTTTTCTTATGGGAAGTGGCTTTCGGCCAATTTTTTTGAAACTTCGCAGGTTGATAGTTCTTAACATGTAGATCAAAAGTCTCAATGGGCACAAAGCCCTAGATACCCCCCCCCCCTCCCCCCCAAAACTGCCACCAAGTAGCGGGGGGATTTAACTGATTTCTGCATGTAAAATTATTAATTTTTTTTATCAAGCCAACAACGACCCCAAACAACCACATTTGTATCTATCAAACTACCCCACCTGACTCCGCGCTACTTGGAGTCAGTTTTTGGGGAGGAAGGGGTGGATTTGGGGCTTTGTGCCCATTGAGGGCCGGTATTATAATGTCTGGTTGACCGAAGGTTCGAATACAACCTTCGGTTAAACTACAGATTGAGCAGTATAAACACCGACTGATGGTTAGAGTGTCGCTTGGGCGTCGTTTCAGTGAACTAGAGATTTAGGTTTGAAGGTCAACTGTCAGCTGAGTCACAGAGTAGGTACATATATGCTCGCTGGCTGAGTTGAAGTTATAGGATAGTGGCATATTGAATAGAAGTACAAAACCGTTTTATTTTATTTTACATTTGTGTGTTTATTAAAACTTTGGAAAGACAGTAGTGACAGTGATTCTTCTGATAGTTCTGATAATGAATATGGAAGAGTACATAGAGCTCCTAGAAATTTTAGAATTCGTCTAGATCATTTTCAAAGGTGGAATGATGAAGAATTTAGAATGCGATTTCGCCTAAGTAAGGACACTGTTGTGATGTTAGAACAATGAATTGGAAATGATATAGTATCAAAAACTCGAAGGTAACTATTAAGTTAATATTAAATATTTACTTAACACAGAAAAGTTTCAGAAATCATGCCATAACAGCAATGCAGCAAATTCTTCTTGTTTGGTGACGATTGGTGACTTTGCGGGCATACATAAATCTACTGCAGGTCAAATTATAAAAAAAGTAATAAATAGCATAAATTCATTAGCATCTGAATATATAAAAATGCCTGTAGGTCAGTATGAAACAGACTTGACAAAGAACAACTTTTTTAACATAGCTAAATTTCCGCGAGTTATAGGCGCTATAGATTGCACTCACATAAGAATTATTTCACCAGGTAATTTACATATTGTGGGTTGGTATAGGTACTATATTAATCACTTTTTATTTACAGGGGGAGATAATGCAGAATATTTTAGAAATAGAAAAGGATATTTTTCACTTAACGTACAGATGGTAGGGGACTCTAATTTGCGGATTCGAGATATTGTTGCGCGTTGGCCAGGTTCAACTCATGACCAGACAATATTTAATAATAGTCGATTGCAAGCCAATTTGAAAATGGAGACTTTGGTAATGCAGTATTGCTTGGAGATTCGCGATATGCTTTGAAAAAATATTTAATAACACCCATACTTAACCCCGCAATACAAGCAGAGCAGCTCTTCAATGAATCCCAAATTAGTAGTCGAAACCCCATCGAAAGATTATTTGGTGTACTGAAACGAAGATTTCCCGTTCTCTCACTTGGAATAAGATTGTCTCTTATCATGTCACAGTCTATCATACTAGCATGTGCAGTTTTACACAATATAGCAATTGAAATGAACGAGAATGACCTCATTCAAGATCCAAATGTAAATCTTAATGTTGAAGAAGCACAACATAATATTGTTAACGATAATCAACATAATTTTAGAGATGAGTTTGTTTTATATTTTTTAAATTTAATAGAGCCTTGAAAGTTTTAAAATACCTATTTTCTTTTGCTTCAATAATGGAAAGGTTAAACAAATATATGCAAATATAGAATTTATTGAAATTTAAGTTTAATTAATATTTAATTAAAATCTCCTAATTGCTTTTTTAAAACACATATTTCAAGTTCTAATTTTTCGTTTTGTAATTTTCTGGAAGTATTCCGTATGGTTTCTTCTCCAGGAATTTTCAAGAGATTGTTTTGTAATTTTTCAAAAAATTTGGTATTTTGTAATACACCATCATCAGACACGCTGCCATTTGTACCAAAATCGCACATTAAAATACGATAGTTTGCATAAACTAACGCTAATAGCACCATGCTATGTTGACCTTTATAATTATAATAATAAGTTCCGTTTCCAGGTGGAGGATTGATGCTCATATGCTTGCCGTCAATGGCCCCAAGGCAATGGGGAAAGTTCCAGAGTTTTTCAAAGCTCTGAGAAATTTTTCTCCAGTCTTGTTCTAATCGTGGAAACTGAAAAAAAGTATAGTATACAATATACATACATACATGAATGAAAATACACAGTATATCCGCCGATTTAAGACAAAAGGATAAATAGACCAAATATTTCATTTTTGCATGGTTTGAATTTATGACATTCGATTAAGTAACACCATGTACAGACTTCCTCAGTAAGAAATATAAATATTTCTATACCATAAAAAATCTTGGTACGTTGGTACCTACATGTTTGATTGGAACCCATTTCATTAAAATCTTTTGTTACAGAACGAATCACATGCATGCTGATGCTGTAAACACAGATTTACAGAGCCATCAAACCGAGCCTCAAACCCAAGATCCCACTGAAACGACTTCAGGCGTGGCTTCAGGGTCTCAATTTCGCCATAGACCGACACCAAAATCTCGAAAACATGATGACCAATCAAATTTAACAAAAGAAGTACTAGCGACCGTCAATAACCACTTCAAGCAACCACGCACAGCAGATGATCGGTTCGACATTGCCGGTAAAAACGTCGCTATGAAGCTCAGACTTGCTTTTGGTATAAAAAAATTTGATAGTGGTATACTAACTTGATTTATAATTCTAATCATTTGAAGCTTGATAAACTTCGTAAATTACACTTACTGTGAATTGTCATAAAGTCTTAAGTACTCAGTCCCCGCCATATTTATTTAATAAACTACACAAACTTCACAAAAATGCTTCGAATTTTTTTGCTTGAAATTCCTCGCCACGCCACTGCTCTGTACCCTAGGAGTTTCTCTTATAATGCACCCAAGGAATACAACAATTTGCCGGCCGAGTTTAATAATTTTTCATTAACTTTAAAAAGAAATTAAAGAAATGATTGCTTGATGAACGTTAATCTTGATGATATTTGGCTCATTTCTCTAATATTATTTTTATAATTATCGTCCACTGTTTATTATGTTTATTATTTTTGTATTATTGTCCACTGTTTCGACATAGTTGATTACATAGATTTAGATTGGTTTTGCGTAAAAATGTTCAGTCTTTAAATTCAGAATGTATTATGCACGCTCTTCTATTCACATTTCATTGTATTTAAATGTACTTTCTTTATTTTTATTAGGGTTAAGTTGAAAAGCAGCAAAACTGACACTTCGCTCTATTTATTGACACTATGTATTAAATTTTTCTTGTTTGGAAATAAAGACAATTATTATTATTTATTTAAAGAATAATTGCATTATTTCACTTCATTATTGAAATGTATGTTGTCCATTTTTAGTACAATACTAACTCGACGAAACAATTGGCAACACAGCTGGACTGGTAAGAAATCAGACTCTGACCATCTCTCTAAGGCGTACGTTGTTCTCAAATTCCTAATGTGAGACAAAGACAATCAACAATTAGACACGGTGAACTTATTACATTAAATTTCTCAGTTTGCGCGGTACAGGGCAGAAGTTGGTGCTGCAATGCTGTGATTCTTTTTTCTCGGAGTAGAGTTTTGAGTAGTGTTATTTTTGTTTTATTACAAGTTTTTTATTGAGTAACTTTTGTTGATTGTCTGAACATGTTCAGACCCTGGGAAGATTTTCAACCTGGTCCAAGTAGATTTTCTTTCAGACCACGGTAATGATTTTAATACACCACTGAAAAAGACAACTCGACAACATCTCTGTCACCAGAGCCAAAAAATTGTAATAAAGTATATGAAAACTTGTTAGCAAGTGAGGGAGAAAGTGCAGCGTTAGAAAAAACGTCGTATATCACAGAATTACCACTATCGACTATTTATAAAATAATTAGGAAAGGAGCCGAAAAAAGAAAAACACGAAATGACTTAGGAATATTAAAGAAAATCGATCCATCGCATGATTTACGACAAATATAAAAAAAAATGAAATACCAACTTTGGAATCGTTACTAACGGAATTGAAAATGAATGGTATATTATCTGTAAGTATTACAACGTTGTGGAGATGGCTTCGTCAAATAGGATTTAAATAAAAAATTATTAAGAGATCGAGAATAATGGAAATCGAGAAAATTGTATTGTGGCGTATGGAATATTTAGAAAATATAACAAAATTTAGAGAGGAACAGACACCTATTTATTACTTAGACGAAACTTGGTATGACACACATCACACTGTCAAAAGAACATGAACGGATGAGTGAGAGAATGAGAACGAGTGATTGCCTTATTGCGTTTAATATAAATGTACAGTGTGTTTATTTTAAGTTGCATTTTAAGTTGAAATAAAAAGGAAGACTTAAATATTATATTCCGTAAACTTCGACCATGTTCTGCTAAACAGACAAGTATTTACGACCCCGTTTTTGTCGTATCGGCAATTTAAGAGTTTTTTATTTCTACAATATATATGAAAGGAACTATACCGTTTTTCACGATTACAATGGATACCAAAAACACTTAACACGTCTATATATGTGACAGATCTAAAGCCGACTAATATAATAAAATCTACATTTTTAGACCATATTTATCAATCCATTTTGTAGGAAATTTATTCTCAAAAGTTAAAGATAAAACAAAAATCGAAAATAGATCTAACGTAATTTCTAAAATAAACTGTCCAGATTGTAATAAGTTATACATAAGTAAAAACTTCTAGAAATTTCGTCACAGAAAAGTGATATAAGAATAAGACCAGATGCTTGTGCACTTTCACAACATGTTAATTCCACGTCATAAAATGGATATTCTGAAGTAAAAACTTCAAGTCAATTGTCAATATTAAGAGACAAGATATTACATTGATGAAATTGAGACAAAACTTATTATAAGAAGATTTAGCAAATATTGTCATAACTTGGGTATACTTGATGCACGTTTGGTTATATCAATAGAACATGTTTACCAGGTGCTTTTTCCTCCTTCGCTACCTGTAGGATGGTTATCGGTTGTATAGAAGTAAAGTCAGCTGTTCCTTCTAAATTAGATAACCATTTCGTTACTCAACTTATTGTAGAAGAAGAACACCAACGACTGTTACACGGAGGACATGAACAAGTTCTCGCTTCACATCGATTAAAATATTGGCCCTTGTCAGGAAAAAGGCTAGTAAAGAAAATAACCAGAAAATGTTTAAAATGCTTTAGTTTCAACCCAACCAAGACTCAACACATCATGGGAAACTTACCTTGTGATAGCTACATTGCTGTCTTTGTATGCTTAACCACAAAAGCAGTACACTTAGAGCTAGTTAGTCAACTAACCACTGAAGCATTCCTGCAGTCACATATTTTCTGATAATGCTCTGGGAAGCAGCTGTAAAATCTACGAAAAGACATTTCTACAAGGTTACACAAAATTTAATACTTACGTTTGAAGAATGCTATACACTCTTAACAGGTATAGAAGCTTGTATGAATTCTCGACCAATAACTCCAATCTCCTCAAATCCTTCAGACCTAGCTGCCTTAACTCCTTCTCATTTCCTCATCGGAGACTCACTTATGCAACCTGTAGAAGAAAATCTACTTCAGACTCCAGTTAATCATCTATCCAGATGGCAGCATCTTCAACAAGTTCGACAACATTTCTGGAAAAGATGGTCCCGGGAATACCTTCACCAACTTCAAACCCGAACCAAATGGATCTACGACTACAAAAACATGAAGATTGGAACAATGGTTCTACTCATCGACGACTTACCTCCATTGAAGTGGTCTCTCGGACGAGTTGTTGCAGTCCATCCAGGCGAACACGGTGTAGTGCGCGTAGTGTCTGTGCAAACCTCTCGTGGAATCTTAAAAAGAGCAGTACGTAAGTTGTGCGAATTACCTGTGAATGAAGACTTAACTGAAAATTGCTAAAATGTATATTTTACTTACCTGTATTTACTTGTAAAATGTTCTGAAAATCTGTATTTTACCTTACCTGTAAACTGTTATTCTGTATACCTCTATGTTCCATTTATTCTCACAGTTGTAAATTGATTTAGTTAATGTTTATTGTACAATTTTATATTGAAGATACCCTTCAAGGCGGGGGAGTATGTTCCTGAATTTATACTAATTTACGTGTGGCCGTGCCGCCATGTTCTTCCCCGCTCCCGCTAGTGTAGTAGTAGTTGTAAGGTTGCTGTTAACGTATAAGTACGTAATACATGTTTACTCAGAAAAAATCATCAAGTTTATTTATCACAAAGGTCCTTCGAACATTTTAAGCCAAGCATTATCACATAAAACCCTCCACATATAGTAATTACAAACATAGGAATACGTTTAGGGTTTAGTAGGAGTTGCACCAAATGGCACTGTAACATACCTTAGTTAATTGTGTATAGGAAATACGTCTGTGCTATTAAGTAAAGAAAAAAATATATATATTGCCAAACTTGGTAATGAAGAATGCGAAATCTATGGAAGTATGAGGCTTAACAGACATTATGAAAACAATATTCAGTTAGATTATTGTGATGTATGCACATTTTGGAAAGCTCATATTGATTTAGCTGAAGAGTCACGTGAGCTATATCAACAAGCGAAGGAAAATGACAAAAGTAATTCTTATTTTTAAGCTGATTTAGAGAAAGTTATTGTGTTGCCAAGATTGGGCACATTTAGAAAAGTGATATTCACCAAAAGGCTTTCAGTTTATAATGAGAGCTTTGTGCCTTTGGGGAAAAAGCTCGGTAAAACCATTTGCTGTTCTTTGGCATGAGGGCATAAGCGGGAAAAAAAACGAGAACATATTACAAGTGCATTCGATGCTTTTTTGAAAAAACAAAGAGACTTAAAAACAATAACGGTTCGGCTTGAGTGAACTGCTCAAACCAGAACAAAAATTGAGGCTTTCTAGTTTCCTTGTTTATGTCATAAATTCAAATGATATAAATGCTGACGAAATTAGCTTTGTTTTGGTTCAGTTTTCATCTAGTTCTAGAACAATCTACTCATGCGCACTGCACGGGAACGCAACAGTGAGCGGGGAACGTACCCCANGTACCCCTTTTAAGGGGCTGTATCTTAACAAGGGATGCTCCAATGAAGTTTCTTTATATGAAAGATCCTATCTTTTTTTCGATGAGGAATCACCCCCTTAAATGTTTTACACTTATTTAGTTACACCCTGTATATGTGAAGACCTAAAGCTGACTAATATAATAAAATCTACATTTTTAGACCATATTTATCAATCCATTTTATTGGAAATTTATTCTCAAAAGTTAAAGATAAAATAAAAATCGATAATAGATCTAACGTAATGTATAAAATAAATTGTTCAAATTGTAATAAGTTATACATAAGTCAATTCACATAAAAGTGATATTAGATTAAGACCAGATGCAAAATGGATTTTGAAAATTGGATTGGAAACATGCGCGAAATCCGAAGTTCTCACGCTAGATTAAGATTTAACAGAAGAATTCGCAAGTTAGTCACACCATCGCTTACCTCAATGCTCACACCATACAACATTCACTGAAAATTCCACGTTGCAAAGTATCAGCTCTTACGTTAGCAAACAAAGCCAAAATTCTGCATTTTATTTCTATGCTAGAAATAAAATCCCTAAATCCAGTGCGACAAAAACCCCTACATTGTCAGGGAAACTCCCAAAGGGGGTCGCCACCAAACAGGGCACCTCCGGCCCCTACACCAAACCAGTGCCAATAAACCCAGCAGCACACACCCAACAGGGTACCCACTTCAAAACGATGAACCCCAATTCCTTTTCGCCAATATAGACGTCGAGGGAATCTGTATCAACTGTATGACAAGTGAGCTGTATCAACAAGCGAAGGAAAATGACAAAAATAACTATTATTTTTCCGCTGATTTAGAGAAAGTTATTATGTTGCAAAGATTGGACACTGAGGGTTGCTTTCGCTGTACAGCAAAAATAAAACGCTCTCTCAACGGTACAAATAAAGTATTTTTATTGAAAACTAAGCTTGTGAAAAAAGACGTGTTGTCGGTTCGAGTGATTGCTGGAGAGTCGTCTTGACGTGGAGTCGCTCGCGGAAGTACCTGGTCGTTTGCGCCAGTCTGCCGGGGTCGTCTTCCGGGAACCCTGGTGCGTCCGGACGTCAGGATGGCGCTATTGACGTTGTACTTAAAAATGAGCACTTGGGACCCACACACATTTAGAAAAGTAATATTCAGCAAAAGGCTTTCAGTTTATAATGAGCTTTGTACCTTTGGGGGAAAAGCTCAGTAAAACCATTTACTGTTCTTTGGCATGAGGGCATAAGCGGAAAAAACCGAGATCATATTACAAGCGCATTCGATGCTTTTTTGAAAAAACAAAGAGACTTAAAAACAATAACGGTTTGGCTTGAATGAACTGCTCAAACCAGAACAAAAATTGGGGCTTTCTAAGTTTCCATACATAAATTCAAATAATATAAATGCTGATGAAATTAGCTTTGTTTTGGTTCAGTTTTCATCTAGTTCTAGAACAATCTACTCATGCGCACTGCACGGGAACGCAACAGTGAGCGGGGAACGTACCCCAGGAACGAACAGTGGGAAAAGTGAGCGCGAGTGACGAGTGCGAGGCGAGGGGAGACAGTGGCGAACGGTCTGAGCGGTCGGTAGCGCTAGGAAGTCAAAACCCTAACCTAGATTAAGTTTTTATGTTTAAATGTATGTGTACATGTGGGAGGCCCTCAGCCCATGTATTGCTAGTTAAGCAAACACTCTAGTACCAGGTAGGATTTGTCACAATAGTAAATTAATTAATGAATTAAAATTATAAATCATAAGAGCTCACATATTACTAGACTGCCCTGAGCCTCATGAACTCTACAGCACTTTGCAAATATTGTTTTGATTTTTCCAGAACCGGTTCTGATAAGATAAATCCCGTTTTGTTTGTTTTAGAATTAGTTCGTAACAGTTATAGAACTGTTCAAACAGTTCTCGCATGAGAGCAGGTACTAGTTCGTAGTTCGGAGTTCTGACTTCTGTTGCACATGCGCTTTTGTTATCCATCATCACTCCCTGAGTTTTTATAGAGGTTAAGGTTTTATGGAAATNAAAGGCTTTCAGTTTATAATGAGCTTTGTACCTTTGGGGGAAAAGCTCAGTAAAACCATTTACTGTTCTTTGGCATGAGGGCATAAGCGGAAAAAACCGAGATCATATTACAAGCGCATTCGATGCTTTTTTGAAAAAACAAAGAGACTTAAAAACAATAACGGTTTGGCTTGAATGAACTGCTCAAACCAGAACAAAAATTGGGGCTTTCTAAGTTTCCATACATAAATTCAAATAATATAAATGCTGATGAAATTAGCTTTGTTTTGGTTCAGTTTTCATCTAGTTCTAGAACAATCTGCTCATGCGCACTTTGCAAATAGCGTTTTGATTTTTCCAGAACCGGTTCTGATAAGATAAATCTCGCATGAGAGCAGGTATTAGTTCGTAGTTCGGAGTTCGTTTAAATAACATATATTATAGAAATTCTTAAATAATGCTATGTCAAGTAGTTCGTCAGAGGATGAAGAAGTCATACAACCCATTTTATTATCAGAAATATTGCTGCATCATCAGAAAAATGAAAAATATGCAGAAAGTATTGTGCATTTATACACAGAAAAAGATTTTCTAGAACATTTAAAGTTCCTCGACAAATTTTGTTAGGCTTGAGTGAAGAATTACAAAATAGCAACTGGTACCCAAAAAAAGATTTCATTCAATTGAGGGTTTCTTCTGAAAAATGCTTGCTAATATTTTGTTGGTACGCGACGCATGAAGCAGCAATTTTTAAAGTTGTTGCTGATCGTTTCAATGTTGTAATCAGTACATTACACTAAATAATAGATAATGTAGCTTTATTTCTAAGTTACAAATCGAGTCAAGTAATACGATGGCCATCAGAAGACGAAAATAAACAAATTTTAGAAGACTTTAACCGGCTCAACTTTCCTAATGTATTAGGATGTTTAGATGGATCTCATATCAAAATTGATAAACCAGCCACTGACCCTGAATCATATATAAATAGAAAAAAATGATTCTATACAGGTAACAATCATAAACTAATTTTTAAAATTTATTTATGAATTATTTAGAACATAGTTTAAAGCGCATACTGTTTTGCGCCTGTTCAGAATTAATCATCCCAGACAGTTCTCGATTTCGCAACCAAAACAAAGCTATTGTCATTAACTGCTATTTCGAACCAGGACACACGTATATGTCTGCAGACAGCTTCCATAATCAGGTGGAGCTGTGTTTAAAAAAAAAACAAGGAGAAACTTACAACCTTCCAAACTTTGTAGATGCTGTAGCACAAGCAAATAAAGACGCTGTAGGTGTAAAAAATATGGGATTTCAAGATTTTTATACTCATTTGTCTTCCATCAAAAACTTAAACACCAAATTAATCGCATTTATCTAAGAGATATTGTGCAAGTAACTGCTCGTCGAGGAGAAATTTAACCTTGTCCTGTTCTAAATTCGAACCAAACAATTGCTTAGTTTCTCCAAATAAAGGCAACTAGGACAAATGGTATAAATTACCATAGTCATTAAGTAAACCTCGCGGATTTCCATTAGAAAAAAAGGAAAATATTTTAGGAAATTTGACTTAAGTATGCTAGAGAATGGAAAATAATTTTGGCATAACATACCAACCAGAAATGATTAAAACTAAGTCTAAAATTATGTGTTTGCAGTTAATTATGCATTAGAATGTTTCATCATTAAAAATAAAGCTTATAAATTGCTGTTTCAGTTTAATTTCTCCTAACTTTGTATTTAATTAAAAAAATTGAAGCGTACTTAGTAGGAACGCGTTATGTACTGCGTTTTTTCTTAAGGAAGCTTTAATACTCGTGTTTGTTGTTAAGGAAAAACGCAGTATCTGACATAAAATAGTACTTTTAATTTTTTTTATAAGTTTTTGAGGAAAATATTATTTTTCCAGCAAAAAATAACTATTTTTGACATAAAAATCGTACCAATCTTTTAAGTCACTAACGGTTGTCTCTCTCTATTATTACATTTCTGTACTTACTGTGTTACTGTTAATCACTGCAGTCCAGTTGTTTTAATTATCGGTGATTCAGGGCATCGGTATGTGCCGAGATTGATGTTGATGTATACAGAAAATAATAGAATGTTATATTGTTGTGGCATGACTGTTGAGATCCTTATAAGACAAAATTTCACAGAACTAAATGACGTAAACTATTTTAACTCGGAAATCTTTTGCAGTTTAATAGTGACTGTAAAACACAGTCTGTCAACACGAAGCAAATAACATAACTGTATCCAAGATATCGGTCACGTGGCTTTAGTTATTTATGAAAGCTCTATATATTTGTTTCTTTTGTAAAGTGTAAAGTCGGCCAAATTGCCTGTGGACGAACATTATTGTACATAATGACAAAATAAAAATATTACCAGAAGCCGAATTATAGAACTATTTTTGTAGCCCTGGTAAATCTAAAACAAAAAAAATAGTGCTTCAAAATATAAAAAAATTAGCACTTCCAAAAATTGCTTGTGGACTTGATAAAAAAATTTGGGGAGTGATACAAACTATGATGCAACATAATTTTAGGGACATAGAAATAGAGTTAGAGTTATGTATATTTTATTAAAATATATAGTTTAAATTATTTACTTCTTTTATATATCCACCTACTATTCAGAGACGACAATATAATTCCAAAAGAACGAACACACCTTTTGATCGAAAATGGGATACATGTGCTGGTACAATAAGGACGCCAAAATGTTTGTTATGACCAAAGGCCGAACAGATATTATTGTTTTCTTCTTAGGATGAACTTGTGCTACCCCAAACAGACGAACGGCCACCAGCAATTAGTCAAATAGACGAACGTGCAGTACTATATGCCCAGCCGTTTTTTCCCAGTCATACATAACCCCATTTGAATGTACAGTGTAAGTCCCTAAGAAACTGAATAAAATCGGGAGTGTTTTGATTTCACCTAACCTAATGGTGACAGTTTCCTTCTAGGCTTCAGTACACGTTACGCTATGTACAATCTTAGTTTCTATGAGTGGTACAAGAAATGTGCAATGCTATTTATGAGGGGAATGTGATGGAAAAAGAGGTGTTTACAAATATCTGCAATCCTTATTAGTGCTGGCAAAAACCGGAAAAAAGTGAAACCGGTTAACCGGGTTCCGTAAAAACCGATTTCAGATAAAACCGGTTAGTCGAATAGTTGCTAAAACTGGTTATTCGAATAACCCGTTACTTGAATCGCCAAAACCGGATATCTGAAAATCGGTGCTTTACAAAGACAAAAAAAGGTCTGTACAAAAATCTTGAAGTCAAATTTGTTTACGAAGAAATCGATCTCCAAAAAAAAAAGGAAGTAGATCATCGAATAATCGGTTATTTGAATAATCGAATATGAAGATTCGAATAACCGAATTACCGGATTTTGGATATTTGAAGAATCGAATAACCGAATACCCGGTTTTCGGATTTCATAAAAATCCGAATTATCCGAAACCGGTTAACCGACTATCCAAAAAACCGATTTCAGTTGCCAGCACTAATCCTTATACAATAACCAGAATGCTAAGAGAGAATTTTATACTGTGATAGCTGCAGTGGGCAAAATAAAAACCGAAAAATACTGACGATGTTGAATTGGTTTTTAAAGAATTCCAAAAATATTTTCAATTTTATAATAATATATCGATTGCCAGGACATACTTTTATGCCCGTCGATTCTGTACATGCAACTACAGAATTTGTTCATAGGAAAAAAATTATTTATGCTCCATCTGAATAAGATATCATAATCAGAAATGGTAAATAATAGTATTTTTAGTTAGTACTAAGTAGGTAAACGTTAATAAATCACGATTGTTATATTTGTTTATTTACCTATTTATTATTTTAATAACTATGGATATTACAGCGAAATATCGCATTGTAATTGGTAGAAATCAATTAGCAGAATATTTTAATAATATATCATTATCTTATAGTACTGCGTTAAATTTAAATATTAGACATGAAGTAATAGCTAAAGCTTCTATTATTTTTTACGATTCAGATAAGTACGACTATCGTAAATATATTAAAAGAATTTTATTTAGAAATTCGGGAAACATATCGGCATTGTTTAAAACTATAGAAAAATCCCAAGAAGCACAAGAATATTCTGAACCAGACGTCACTTTATTGGAAGACTATGACAATGTTTCTGTTGTTTCAAAGACCGTTACAGATGACGCAATGGAAATAGCGGATGAATCGAGGTTAGTATTTGAAAATAGGTATAAACATACATCAACGCGAATCATGCCTGCTGGTAGTAAAAATATATGGAATATTAAAAATGAAGGTGCCACAGAGGTAAATAAAATACGTAAATGTGCATGTAATATATTTGAGGACAACTTTTTCATATCTGTTGCAGAATGACGCGCAATATAAGGCAAAGATGGCAAATTTATAGGTGTGCACGTTTTCTTTTTAAAAGAAAAAATATTTAAATTAGTAAATAATACCTGCACCATAAATGTAAAACAGAGTTGGGTAACTTAAACTTTAAAATGTACAATATATGCATATTGTGCACACTCAAACTTTCAAAATAATGTGTAATTTAAATAAATACGATTTTGAACGAGATTATGTATTTAATGTTTTTAGTTCTAATTTAAAATATAATCATCCCCACCAGAGTACCAGGCAATCAGGGGTATTGAAAAAGTGTTATTGGGACAAAGATACTTAAATAAAAAGTTTTCAGCAGTGACTTTAGAAGCGATTTTAAAATCGGAGAGCAATTTAATTAATTAAAGATAATAATTTGCAAAACTTTGCACTGAAAGTGTATTTAAAAATGTAAGATCTGAAACGCTGGCAAACTTAGACAGAAATAAAGATGACGCTATTGATTTGTATTTAATGCGAAGAGACAATCCTGCATAAGTACAGCAAACCGGTGAACCAATGTATGCGTATATCCTTATATCCTGTAACAAAGTGATTTTTCGACACCCCGCATTGTTATTCCTTACATTTTAAATAAATCGCACCCCTGTAAAAAAGAGTCACAACTCAAAAACGTCCTTAATGAGTTAAATATGCAGCAAGATTTAAAATGACTAGTCCTTTCTTCTATAAATGCGTCATATGTTTATTTCAGCTATTACTCGCTAGATGGCAGAATTGACATTTGTATTTTGTGATTGGTTGTCAGCTCCACATTCAAAAACAATATTACATTTCGACTTGCACCAGCAGTATGTAGCCAGTTATAAAAGTTTCTTCGAGAAAAGTTTATATTTGGTATTATGAGTTTTTGTGTGTATTACATACATATTTGTTAAATTTAATAATTATTTTAA
Organism: Anoplophora glabripennis; assembly: GCF_000390285.2. NCBI lineage: Eukaryota > Metazoa > Arthropoda > Insecta > Coleoptera > Cerambycidae > Anoplophora > Anoplophora glabripennis. The sequence goes on along the minus strand of NW_019416686.1, from coordinate 99,054 downwards.
GTGAAATTCAGTTAAATTTTGTGTTGTGAAATTCTCAACATAAAAGTCATATTGCATGTTGTGTCAATTTTTTGCTAATAGATTTCACATATTGTATTCAGTTGACTGGAAAAATTTACATTTCGGATTGTGACAGTATTTCTTAAACAAGTAAGTACCGTAGAGTGGGGTTATTTTGCTTCCGTCAGGTAACTTTGCTCAGACACCAGGAAAGTTGAACTTTATTTTATTTTTCGATGTAACCATTAGAGAACTGTATGTACTGTCAAAGTGTCAAACCGTTCAGTCTTGTAGCATAGCATTTAAGTGTAAGCTGCTTGGTTTCATCATCTGAAGTGTAAGAGCGTGTAAGTCTAGTACATATTTTTTGTTGTATTTTAAAGTTCGGACTTCTAAGGGTTGTGAGGTTATGCTATTAAGTTTTACAACTGAGTCACCTGATGATGTTAAAAGTTAGTTTTTGTCTCCTCTGATGTAGAAATATATCTATTACTATACATTTGCCAATTTTTTAAAGCCTTTAGAAAGAAATGATGCATTTATTTTCGTAATTGGGGTTAACTTGCTCAACAATGATATTAATTATTTTTGATCATTTTCTAGTGATATAGAGTACCGCAATGAACTAGAAATGTCTTTCAGGTGAAAATGGTTCGACACTACACAAGAAAACCCGGTTCACGCCAATATCGCAATTACAGTGATGAGCAGCTCCGCGCTGCAATTGAAGCTGTGAGATTTAGGGGTATGTCAACGCATACTGCTGCACAAACGTTTAGCATTCCACAGCGGACAATTTACAACAAAACGAAAAATTTGCATAATAAAAATACTGGTGCCCCAACTGTTCTGTCTGAAACAGAAGAGAGGCATTTTGTAGACTTACTTATAGTGGCTGCTGAATATGGGTCGTCCCTTACATTGTTAGACCTCAGGATAATTGTTAAAAATTATCTTGATCGATCTGGGAAAACCGTGAGAAAATTCGATCATAATATACCCGGAAGATTGTTCGAGCGGAAACTACACAAGAAATGATCTCCAGTTATATTGATAGATTAAGCAAAAATTTAAAAGAGGGACAAAATATCCTGAAAGAATAATGAACCAAACAAAATCGGCAATTTCTGTGATGTTTGCTGCAACTGCTGAAGGAGATCTTTTGCCCCCATATGTTGTGTATGGAGCAGAGAGACTATATGATCAATCGTGTATTGGTGGGCCTCCAAATACTCGATATAATCGCACAAAATCGGGATGGTTTGACGCAGCGTCATTTGCTGACTGGTTTAAGAAAATCGTTGTTCCATGGGCCAGAAGAGTAGATGGTACTAAAGTCATGATTGGCGATAATCTATCCAGTCATTTAAACGTTAACATTTTGCAAATATGCCAAAGGTTGAATATAAGATTCATCTTTCTACCGGCTAATACCACACACGTCACCCAACCCCTTGACGTAGGATTCTTTAGATCCCTTAAAGGGACCTGGAGACAATTATTAACAGAGTATAAAACAAAAAATCCTACAGAATGTGCTGTAAATAAAACAGGCTTCCCATCATTACTATGGACATTAATGGATAGAATGAATATGAGGCAAAAAACGATTATACAAAATGCCTTCAAAAAGGCTGGGATTTATCCGCTGGATAAAACTCAAATTACGAAATCATTACCAGATGCAAAAGTGGATAACCACATAAGAGAAACAGGAAGGCACATTAACGAAACCATATTAAATTACTTCAAAGAAAAAAGAGGTGGTTCATCTGAACCCCGGCAAAAGAAAAGAAAGAAGATGGTGAATGTCCTTCCTGGAGCCTCTATTACATGTGAAGATATCGTTGTTAATGTGAGGACCTCTGATATTGCCCAATCATCTAAATCAAAAAGGAGAACTGCATCCAAAACTTTAATGGAAGACTCGGATAAAGAAAATATGTCTGAAGATGAGGTTGAAATAAATTAAGTTGAGAGTGAAGAAGAAATGGATAGAAACGAAGAAACTGAAAGCGGAACACAAGGGGAGGCAAATCAGACACAGGACGTTGAAGAACCCATCCCTGCCCTCCGTGCTAGAGTAGCCAATTGTGGAGATTTTGTAATGGTGAAGTTTCCCACTAAGAAACTTGTCAAGCATTTTATAGGAATAGTGTTACAGGAGCAAGACAATTTTTACTAAATTAAATTCATGCGAAGAAAATTAAGGAATTTATTCGTTTTTCCAGATATAGATGATATATCAGACGTGTTTGAATCGGACATTGAAACTGTCCTAAAGAAACCCAATGTTAATCGCTATATCCATGATTTTACTGAGAATGACCTTAGTGCCTTCAAACTATAAAGATATGTTCCTTTTTTGGTGTATCTGTTACAATCAGTGCCTCTTTTTTACCAAAGAATGTTGTATTTTTATTTAGAGTACTATTTTTGTTACTTTACGTGTATATTTATGTAACTTTTATGAAATAAAAACTTTTCTTGAACTGTTTTCTGTATGTATTTGTTGAGTACAAATTGCTTGAGCAAACTATGGTATTAGATTGACAATATCTGCTCACGTAACGATTTTATATGCAAAAGTAAAGTTACCACAATCACGGGGCAACTTTGCTCAGTCAATTAAAAAATAAAAAAGGATTTTTCTGTCTATATATCATTGAGTTACCTACTACAATCGATGTAGAATCTATAATTACATTACATACTTTTATGAGTACCTTCTACTAACAACAGGTACAAAATGCAATCAAGAAAACTTCAAAAACCTTAGCAAAGTAACCCCACTCTACGGTACCGTCAAACGGGGTTAAGTGAATCGGTAAGGGTAAAGTGAATCAGCGTTTGAGTTGTCAGATTTTAGTGCGCAGATTTCATATTGTCGAATTCTAAGCGGTCCTCGCGCGATTTTTGCATGTTAGTATGTTTACTGCTGCCGGAGGAGAAGCGTCGCGCCGACCCGAAAACAGGTGAGTGGTACCTAAACGTATTATTTTAAATGCGCAATTTGTTGCATAAGTAAGTCGAAAACGTTTAGTTGTAAGAGAAAGGGCGCTATGTTGGGGTTATATTCCCGAATTTCTTATTTTATTTTAAATACCGGTTGCATGTCCATGAATTATTTAACCTAAAATGAACAAAGTAGGGGTAAAATGAATCAGCCGTAAAAAGTAATAAAAATTGTTTTTTAGCGGAAATTATACCTATATTGGTGGGTTCGGGAGACTACAACAACTACTCCTATCCCCTTCTTACCTACCAAATAATTTTTTGCCGTTTTTTTTGTAGGATGTCTAGAATCTAGAAAAAAAAGTTGGAGCCTCAGGGCAAATGCAATTATTAAAAAAAAATCATTTTCACCTTTAAACAATAGTAAAATTCTTCATAATATTCATAATAATTTTGATTTTATTTTCATAAAATTAATTTATATAATTAATATATCAATTTTATAGAGTAGGACTCGCTTTAGCTACTGTTAAAGTTCAGATTGTCCAGAGAGGGATAACTTGTATTACAGCGAACAACGCTGATTATCAAGAAATCAGATTGCCTGAAGACTTTGTAGTCGCAGCAAAGACATTGACGATTCTACCTGATCAATATTCGTCTGTCATTAATGCAATCGGAAGGTACAAAACTTATGATAGTATTTATGTACCTAAGTTCGGAGCAGTTAACCGAACAAGAGAAAATACTATAATTCCTCAGTCCGAACAGCTAAACATAGCAAATTTAAGGGAAGTTGTTCTTGCGTTAGCAGATGAAAACACGCCAGTGAATATGCGAAGGCGGTTTTATGAAAATAATCCAATTCCAGGAGCAGTATGGGAAAACCATATTTTAATGAATCCTGATGAGATAATACCTGATGGTTACAACGCTCAAGCGTTGTCTGATGACATTGAAGATATCAGAGGGAAGATTAACTTTCTAGCCAAGAAAGCACCGAAGTATTTTACTTCACCCCTAAGTTTTGAGCCCGACGGAACAAGATCCATGTTAGTTTGTAACAAACAAGAAAACCTGCGAGTAACGGATAGAGTAGGTGATATCCAAGAGTACTATGCAGCTGTTAGAGTCACTGGAGACGTCGTGGACTACTACAATCTTCAACATTTGTCAACCCAGGATCAGTTAGAAGGAAATCTAACGCTATTAGGTGAACAACCAAGGACGCATCAGTTGACATACCCTGTGTATTTAACACGGGATGAGAGAGTGTGAAATTCTAAGAGAAATTAAAAGGAAACCTAATAACTGTGTTAATACTCAAGTCAATTTAAATTGTAATTTTAAACCTTTATTCAAGTATCTTTGGGAGTCTCATTAATTCACAGCTGATATTTTGTTATTAGTATATTGGTAGTTTTACTACTTAAAATTTTTGTTTTCACTTAGTTGGTAATCCTTAGAATTGTAGAATGTCAATTTTTCAATTTCATTTAACATTTAACCTCACTTTATTTCACTCCACGTGTTCGACATTGTTAGTCAATTTCTGTTTCTTTCTCTTGTTACTTTACCAGTAATTGATGTTATATTTAATGTTGTATATTGTTATGTCGAACTTATTAAGATTTTCAACGTTTCCTAAATATTTTTGGTATCTAAAATTTAACGTAAGTAAAAATTTTTTGCTTTATATAATGTTATTTTAACCTTTCGTTGATATTTTAGGAATAGTTCCGTTGATGACTATGTAGTCGAAAGCGCTCAGTTAAGATTTTAATAATAAAAAATTTTATACACACTTTAACATACAAATTTCTTTGGCTTTTCTTTAAATGCAATTATGACAAAACTTACGTGGAAAGAGCAGTGGCAGCGGTCCGACGGGGCAGCATGTCCATGCGCCAAGCCACTAACTACTATGGCGTGCCGTTTAGCACAATTCAGAGGCGATATCACGGAACTTATTCTCTAAAATATGGGCGCCAACCTGTGCTAAATAACGACCAAGAAAAACGCATTAAGAAATCACTTCAAATATGCGCGGAGTGGGGGTTTCCTTTGAAACCAAATGATATACGGGGAATACTCAACAACAATATCTTGACAAGTTAGGGGTGACTGAAAAAAGATTCAAAGACAATCTTCCAGGCCTGGACTGGTTTAAAACATTCATGAAAAGACATCCGGAACTAACCATAAAATTAACAAATTAACAGAGAACACCAAGCGGGATTAAGCTACGAACCAACAGTGTAATCCAGGAGTGTGAAAAAAATTAAATTAAGTTTATTCTTCTACCGCCCAATTCGACACACCTTTTACAACCGCTTGATGTGGCATATTTTCGGCCGCTTAAAGCTTGCTGGAGAAAAATTCTAGAAAGTTGGAAAATTTCACACCGCGGTGTCGTGCCAAAAACAGAGTTCCCTAGGCTTTTAAAAGAGACAATTGAAACGGTGGGCATTCGGTCAAAGGAAAACACAATTGCAGGGTTCAAGGCATGTGTCATTTATCCATTTGATCCTAATAAAGTTCTCAATAAAATACCGCGAAACAATCCAACAAACGAAAATAATCAGCATGAACAGGCATGGACCCAAGCAATAGTTGAACACTTGGACAGATTAAAAGCGTCTACGGGAACTGCTGTAAAAAGAGGGTAGAAAATTAATATTTTTCCCGGAAAAAGCATTTCAACAGCCGACTTAATAGTTGCAAGTCTGATTTCTACACCAAACACTACCAAAACCAACAAATCAAGAAAACGATCAGAAAAAGAAGTAGAAGATAAAGAACCTACTTTAAATTCCTCAGATTTGAGTGAACTATCCGACCATGACAATGATTCTATGCCAGTGCCATCTACATTGTTTGATCGTGACAGTGATGAGTCAGCAGTTCAAGAAATTGACGAGTCGCTATCATCAAAAACTCGGGAATTAACAAATTTGCCGCCTGGAAATATTAACCTAGAAGTAGGAGACTTTATTATATGTAAATTTCCCACCACAAAACGGGAAAGACTCTATACTGCTAAAATTGAAGAAATCGATAATGACGAATTCACCATCAACGGTTTAAGAAAAATGAGAATGGAAAAAGGACATTTTGTATATAAAAAAATTCAGGATATTTCTATAATTGGCTACGATCAAGTTATTCGAAAGGTGGTCACTACTTCTGTTAAAAGGGGTAAATATATTTTTAATATCGCTAAAGAGTTCCAAAAATTAGAATAAGTTCGTAGTTATTTAATAATAGAGTTTAAAATAAAGTAATTTCTTGTAAACAATGTGTGTTTTTGCTTCAAACCATTTCTTTTAACAAAATCCTTTCCTAAAACTTTCTAATTGATTCACTTTACCCATTATTAATCTAAAATGAACAAAACGCAAATTTAAACGGGTGATTCACTTTACCCCAAAATGGTGGATAAAGTGAATCACCCTTTTTCCTAAAAAAAGAGCGGTTCCCATACTTGTATATATAATGATTTTTTTGACATAATAAGTGATCCATTGCTGAATATAGTAAATTGCTCATTGTTAACTGGTCGGGTTCCAGATTTGTTAAAGGTATCTTCTATTGCATTGATTAGAAAAGTTGTAAAAACAATTAAAGTTGAAGAGTTTAGACCCATTAAAATGTTACCTGCTTTTGAAAAAATTTTGGAAAAAACTGTGTATATACAAATATTAAATTATGTTTTGGAAAATCAACTGATATGCGAGTACCAATCTGGTTTCAGAGGAAATCACAGTTGTGAAAGTGCTTTACAATGTGTAATTAATGATTGGAAGGTGGCCCTTGATGCAGGTAAAGTTACTGCTATTATCTTTTTAGATCTAAAAAGGGCATTCGAGACCATAGATAGAGTTAAATTAATTGATCAATTAAAGTTACTGGGTTTTAATGGTACAGTTTTGAAATGGTTACAAGATTATTTGTATAATAGGAGGCAGAAAGTAGTATATGATCAGTTTGTATCAAATGAATTAAATATTGATGTTGGAGTACCGCAAGGAAGTACCCTTGGACCCCTGTTTTTTGTTTTATACTTAAATGATATTTCGCTTGTATTGGGGAAAGTTAAATATCACTTATTTGCCGATGACACAATCATCTATGTTTCAGACACATGTNAGAAAAAGAAGTAGAAGACAAAGAACCTACTTTAAATTCCTCAGATTTGAGTGAACTATCCGACCATGACAATGATTCTATGCCAGTGCCATCTACATCGTTTGATCGTGACAGTGATGAGTCAGCACTTCAAGAAATTGACGAGTCGCTATCATCAAAAACTCGGGAATTAACAAATCTGCCGCCTGAAAATATTAACCTAGAAGTAGGAGACTTTATTATATGTAAATTTCCCACCACAAAACGGGAAAGACTCTATATTGCTAAAATTGAAGAAATCGATAATGACGAATTCACCATCAACGGTTTAAGAAAAATGAGAATGGAAAAAGGACATTTTTTATATAAAAAAATTCAGGATATTTCTATAATTGGCTACGATCAAGTTATTCGAAAGGTGGTCACTACTTCTGTTAAAAGGGGTAAATATATTCTTAATATCGCTAAAGAGTTCCAAAAATTAGAATAAGTTCGTAGTTATTTAATAATAGAATAAAATAAAGGAATTTCTTGTAAAACAATGTGTTTTTTTTTTCTTCAAACCACTTTATTAACAAAATACTTTCTTAAAACTTTCTAATTGGTTCACTTTACCCATTATTAATCTAAAATGAACAAAACGCTAAACGGGTGATTCACTTTACCCCAAAATCACCCTTTTTCCAAAAAAAAATATTTGTTCCCATACTTGTATATATATAAAGATTTTTTTTGACATATTAAGCGATCCATTGCTGAATATAGTAAATTGCTCATTGTTAACTGGTCGGGTTCCGGATTTGTTAAGGGTATCTTCTATTGCATTGATTAGAGAAGTTGTAAAAACAATTAAAGTTGAAGAGTTTAGGCCCACTAATATGTTACCTGCCTTTGAAAAAACTTTGTAAACTGTGTATATACAAATATTAAATTATGTTTTGGAAAACCAACTGATATGCGAATACCAATCTGGTTTCAGAGGAAATCACAGTTGCGAAAGTGCTTTACAATGTGTAATTAATGATTGGAAGGTGGCCCTCGATGCAGGTAAAGTTACAGCTATTATCTTTTTAGATCTAAAAAGGGCATTCGAGACCATAGATAGAGTTAAATTAATTAATAAATTAAAGTTACTGGGTTTTAATGGTACAGTTTTGAAATGGTTACAAGATAATTTGTATAATAGGAGGCAGAAAGTAGTATATGATCTGTTTGTATCAAATGAATTAAATATTGATGTTGGAGTACCGCAAGGAAGTATCCTTGGACCCCTGTTATTTGTTTTATACTTAAATGATATTTCGCTTGTATTGGGGAAAGTTAAATATCACTTATTTGCCGATGACACAATCATCTATGTTTCAGACACATGTGTAGAAGACCTAGTTGTAAAAATGAATGGGATACTTAACAATGTAAAAGACTGGATGGAAGTTAATAAGTTAAAATTAAATGTTTCAAAAACAAAAGTTATGATACTAGGTAAAAAGTCATATAAAGACATTGTAACGAACCTTTATTAATTTATCCGTTAAGTACCCGATGAACTATTATCTTTTCCTATGTTAGTAATGTAAGCATTGAACTCAGTATTTATTGTGGGTCTGCGTACTAACATCCGACGAACCGTTGATCTACGTCAGAAACCGGCTATAAAAGGCCGACCTCCGGCACCTCAGATTCAGTAGTGTTGATCGGCAATATCCTCAACACGAAGTCCGTCCGACCGCCACCGAATTGTCAGTGGGAATTTATTTATTTATTTGTTTGCTTTAAATAAATGGAAGTACATCTATTGGGAAAAGTGGTTTCTTTTCGAATCAAGACCCCTGGTGTACACTTTTCTCCACTGCTGTTACCAGGACGGCGACTTTTTGTGAGACATCCGGGTCTCACACTGAAAGTTCGTCACAACATATTCTATAGTAATCAGTTGAAATTCGAACTAAATGGGGAGACAGTAGAAGTAGTAGATGAAATTAAGTATCTTGGTATTATAATAGACGACAGGTTAAAATTTAATAACAACATAAATTATATTTGTAAGAAAATTGCTAAGAAAATAGGAATTCTTAAAAGGGTTAGTTGGTATTTAACAATAAAAACTAGAAAATTAGTATTCAATACCATAATATTACCTCACTTTTGTTACTGTAGTACTGTACTATACTTAAGTAACAGAGGTGTTACTGCACGATTACAGAAATTAAATAATTGGGCTATGAGGGTAATTTTAGGATGCAACAGATATACAAGAGTTGAGAATATGTTGGGTATTTTGAAGTGGATGTATAGACAAGTTTTTAAAGTTTAATGTATTAGTTTTTATTCATAAAATTACATTAGGGAACGAACCATAATACTTGAAAAAAAAATATTGGAAACTTTTGATATTATCCACAATTATAGTACAAGAGGGAATCACAAGTTTATCTTGCAAAATGTGCATACAGCAGCTGGACAAAATTCCATTTTTTTTAAGGGTATTAGTAAATATAACAGTTTAAGTCAGGATGTGAAAAATGCGCGAAATATAGTATGTTTTAAAAATATGTTAAGAAATTCTTATATGTAAATATAGTCTAAGTGTGTATTCAAATATGTATGTAGTGTGTTAAACAAATTTTTGATGTTTAGTAGGTTTTAAGTGAGACAGTGTATATAAACAGCAAAGTGCTAAATAAAGTACTATTACATTGCTATTACATACTTGAAAAGGGCCAATATATATCTTAAATCCTTCAAAAATGGTGCTAGAATATACATTATTATTTGTATATTTTACCTTTCGCTAGTTTCGGAAATAGCAACAAAAGAGCGTTTTTTTTTTATTCACTAGATCCCATTTGATGGTACTATGTTTAGAATTATATTGATTTACTTTCGTGATGTGACTGTTTTTTTAGATTCTATTTATACAATTTTAGATTTCACGAACACTTACTTTTCTTTATTGTGACCTTTTTTAAAATACTTGACTGATATTATACAAATAGGAATTTTTCAACTGTGACTTTTCAGTATGGTCGGTTATTTTATTTTTATAGGACGCCTATACAACAATCACCACTCCAAGGTGCAAAGATTCTCAAACTCAAGGTCTAGAAAAATTTAAGTTTCGCAATAAAACAAAATATTTAAAAGTTGACCTAAGCTGTAATAATATTAAACTTTTTTTAACAAAAGGGAAGCACTGGTATATCTGAAACGCAGCTCATAGGAGAAGAAATTGCTGCACATGATGTACTTAGTGACAATATCTATGACGGGGCTATAAATCTGACTAGCACATCAACTACAGGTTTGGACAAGATATCAGAACCTGAACGCAATGCGACTTCAGGTTAGCTATTTTAACAGTGTACGAGAACTGGAACACGATGTGGAGAGTTCGGCTTTAGTTGATGATAATGATGATTCTGTAACTATCAGTCAGATTCTAGTTCTTCCTCTACGTCCTCGTCAGATTCCAGTTCCTCTTCGTCTTCCTTAGGCTCGAGTAACAATTCCAGCTCGATTCGGGCTAAATTCTAACGGCGTAGGCCAAAGAGGCATTCTACCAGCAGATACGTCACCGTCGCAAGCAAGTAAGAATTTTACAAGTCCCTCTTGTGAGAACTGCGCGGCCGCTGCCGAAGCACTGTAAGGGCTCAGAAATTAAGCCATCGACGCCATAGTTGAATATTTAGTTCATTACCAGCCGGCGCAGCAGTCGAGTTCATCAGCCACTCCAGCCAAAGCTACGTCCAAATGGCACCGTTTAAACGGCGAAGGGACGCAAAGTATATGAGTGCTTTACCGTGATGTCACCGTGGCTTCCCACTGGATTTCACGGCCACTGTTCAGTCGAATTAAGGTTTACTTGGAAGCTTTCACAGTTGCCGTATTTACGGCAGGTTTATTTACTTTTCTTGCGTTTGTACATGGTGTTTTAGTATATTTTTTTTGACTGGCTATACTACTAAAATACTTGTAAAAATGGAAAATGCGGATGTAGACATGGATAATCTTATATCGTTAGTGGAACAAAGGCCCGAAATCTGGGACAAAGCAAGAGATACGTATAAAGACAGAAACGAAACAAGAAATGCCTGGAAGGAAATATTTGTAGAATTAAGACCGGATTTTGAGGAGTTGGAGGACACGGAAAGGAACAGCTTTGGTAAGTAAAAAATTTAATAACATACATACTATCAAATTTTAGAAAGTTGCCATTTTACAGAACCTGTAGCAGTTAAAAAGTAATCAGCTAAAATATTTCGAACATGGCTGATATTCCCCCTCGTACTGTTCCTCCTCCAGGCAAATGAAGAAATCCTTAGATTCAAAGCCATCCCTATCCCTAACAAAGTTGTGTAAAACAACACAAGCTTATAGGACGGTGAAAAATTCTCCATTTATTACTTAGTATTCGGAAAGTGCATTCTATGTACCTTCGAGCTCTCGACAAACGGTGATTGAAAATCCTTTTCTTTAATGTCAAGTAAAGTCCAGCATACGGTGGTAGGTGTTTGTGTAAACCAAATGCTGCATCCCCCACCAAAAAATAGGGAACTTTAAGATTCGTTGTTCCTCGGGGACATTCTTCTTCGGGTAATTGTATGTTTCCCTTTGTGATTGGTGTCCATAATGATGATTCCTTGAAAGTGTTTGAATCGCAATCTTTTCCATAAGCTCCAATGTCAACGTAGGTAAATCGGTAATCTGAGTCTGCAAGTGCCATCAAAACAATAGAAGAATATCCTTTGTAATTGAAATACATTGAGCCAAGCGGGTCGATTAATCGAATGTGTTTTTTTCCACTGCTCCAATGCACTGAGGAAAATTCGCCCTGTTTTCAAATTTCGAAGCAATCATCTCCCACTTCTCTTTACTAGGTTTTGATATACATTCCAATTGCAAAACAGTCTAAAAGACTATTTTGACAATGTTTAGGGAAAAAACCAATGAAATAAGTGTAGAAATGAAAGCAGGAGAAGCAGATTTACGAATCGCAAGTTTCATTGCTGAGCACAACTTATCTTTTAAATTCACGGAACATTTTCCAAATTTAATTCGTTCTTGTTGTTGTGACTTTGCTATTGCAAGACAAATTAATGTAATATTTGGCATTAAATAGCAAGAATCAACTGTAATAATGAAAATGTAACAGATTACTTTTTAGCATTACTTCCTATTCAAGATGCTACAGGTTTAGCTTTATTTGATCTCATAATTAGTTTTTTTGATAAATATGGGATACCATATAAAAATAATTGCATTGGTTTTGCGTCAGATGGGGCGAACAATATGATGGAAGCAGAAAACTCGGTAGTTAGTAAAATGGAGGAAACAATACCAAACATTTTTATAATGAGATGAATGAATTAAAACAATTCCAATAGTTTGCTAATGTCTCTCCGGTGAAAATTTTACACCCAGCAACGACGAGATGGTTATCCCTAGAAGCTGTTGTTAAGAGATTGCTTGCACAATATAATGCATTAATTTTGTATTGTATTGATCAGTCAACTCAAAATAATTTGCAAGCAATCTCCATATTGAATCAGCTGCAACAACCTGAAACCAAATTATACTTAGAATTTTTATCATACGTTTTACCATTTTTTACATGTTTAAATACTTTAATGCAAAGCGAAAAGCCTAAAATCCATGTCATCTACAAAGAAGTAACAAATATAGTTAAACCGATCATGTGATGTTATATTAAAGAATATATTTTAAATGAACGCAGTGTATATGTCAGATTTTGGAAACCCTCGGAACATTTTTGGAAATAGAAAATATGTACTTGGGAGCCATTGTAAATACCAGCTCTTGCGTTGCAAATATTTGCAACGGTGTAAAAACGAATTGCCTTGCCTTTTATATAGAAAGTGTAAAACAAATTCTAACAAGGTTCCCTTTAAAAATTTCAACGTTTTCAAAGCTTGAATTTATTGATTACAAGTAGTTTCAACTAAAAGAACTAAACCTATTTTGTAATTTATTTTCCAAATTTAATACCTGAAGGTGAAATACTGTAATGAACCTGTTTTATTTTTGATTTTTATTATGTCTGAATTTAAAAATATTTCTTTTTATTTCGGATTGTTTTACCCCGGCGGCGAGAATTGATTTTTCTACATATATATCAAATATCCACTCGCGGGTCCGACCGGCCGATACCCCACTCTGACAAGCCGTTGGTCACGTGGAGGTCCCACCACGACTGGTGTCAATCCGGTGGGGATTTGGGCAACAAAAATCCTCGACATTCCCCGAAACCGACAGTTCGTATCCAGAACTCAATACCGAACAGACGTCCACCGCCAGCAAGTACTCTCCACCGAAGCCAGCCCAGAATAACCAGTGAACCTAGTAAGAATTATTTTCCTTATTATTCCAACCGGTTACAAGTCCGAAAAGATTTGTACACTTTAAGTGTGGAATTACTGTGGGCCCGAGAAGAATATTCTTGGTAACCCACACACAAATTCCACCGTCCGTCTCAACCCGCACGACAGTGCAATCGTTGGATTCGGCGTGTTAAACCCTATCCTGACGAAGCCGTCGTGTTTACTACAGCGTTGCTTGGTGTCCCGCACCTTGATGTACGCTGGGTAACAGGGAATATGTGAACCAAGACCTAGAGGTTCGGCGTGCCCACCCAATCTCCGGGTCGTTCCATATAGTATACGTACGCTTCTCCCTGGTCGGCGTGTATACCCATCAGACCGAGAAGCGTTGTATACAGAGAGTCCGACACCATCGGCCACCAGGACGTATAAAGCTTAAAGGCTAGTACGAATTGTAAGGCGAGATACTTCGGATCCCGTTTCACCAACCTTTCTTTCCGCCTTGCACCGCTTGGGCTTTCTTCGCTGGTTATTGCTATCACTCACCGCTTACCGCATTCCGCTCACTAATTCCGAATAACTTGCTAGGCCATTATACCGATATTTGACCGCCCGCCTGTTTAAAATAAGTCCGAAATAATTCCGAATAAATTTTGATTTATTTTCAGAATCAGCGGGGACTAGTAAAAAACGTCTATAAATATTTTAGTCAGACCGTTTGAAATCACCTTTTCCTTTGTATGTAAAAACCGTCTACGATTGTAGAGTAATAAATATTTTATTTCGATCCCGCAAATATTTATTTCTTTTCTAAAGGTGTAAAGGTGTAAAAAACCCAGAACCATAACTTTTTAATATTGTCTCTTTCACACTGATTTTGTATATAATTATTGTTAATAGACTTGTAAATAATTTCAGTCGTTTAGTATGGGTAGGAATAAAAATTGACACTATATGTATTTGTAATAAGTATTAATATTTTCCCTGTGTGAATAAATCTAGTAAAACTTAATAGATTTATTTCTTTCACCGTCGAGGTAAAACGATAACATTCCGAACCAGCAAAAACGCTGATATCGTTTTATAGAGCTCCCGTTAAATTTCATATCTAAAATAAAACTACACTGAGAAAACTACTCTATGCCGTTTTCTCCTAAAAGAAATTCATTTGACCCCTGGAATTTATTTTCTTCACTGTAGCTACCTGTGCACTTTACTCTAAACTGAGGGTAAGGGATACGTGGAGTTTCCCCCACCTCAAATTTAGGGAAACTGGCGCCCGAGATTAAAACCGACTATATAAGTTATTAACTAACATTACCGTTTAAAGTCCAGTCCGAGGAATAGAAGACCGTTCCGAAAAATTAAATTACAAGGGGTGTACACACCATAGTTAAAAGTAATAAAAATTTACAACGAACGATCCATAAAGAGGGAACCGAGGAAAAGTGCGTCACAATACAACAGGTATATAACGAATGGAGGAAATTAATAAATGTAAATTTGAATGACTTTGAATCAACTAGTCAGGACGACGTTGTCGATTTTAGGCAAAAAATTTCAAAAGTCCAGTATGGCGATAGCGGTCCTAAATTTCCTCTAAGTTAACTAGTTTTGTTTTCAATTTATTGTGTTTACCACATTCTATTGCCAATGTAGAACGATCATTTTCTCAAATTAACCTTAACAAAATGGCCACTTGAAATGGATTGAAAAGTGCGAGATTGGAAAGCATTCTGTTAACAAAAAGTTTTGTAACAAATAGCAGCTCTTACTGCCACAATTTAAAAATTTCCCCTGAGTTGATAAAAAAATGAACAGTAACATAATATATTCTAAAGAAACTAATAACCCCTCTGATTCAGATTCTTTTTCAGATGGTTAGATTAGATGCCATTATTTTTTTATTTATTTATGTTTATGTCTTGTTGTTTTCATATAAAAAAATTATTTAATACTGTTTAATTTTTTTAATGCTAATCTACCGAGGAACCTACATATAACATTATTAACCCTCTCGTATAGGATTGCAAAGCAATGCTGTTTTACTATTGTCCTCAATGATGGCAACACCAATAAGGTAGAGCATTTTTTCTAGATATGGCTAAAGTGTCATCAGGAACTGTTACGGGACTGTAAGACTGTTTAAATCAATTGCTTCGAAATAAAAATATACCTATAGAAAACATGGTTGAATGTAGTTCAGACATCACAAACGTGATGGTTGGTGAATACGCCTGGTACATGTAAAAGAGATATTCTGGCGAACCGCTAGCGTTCGGCCACCGGTTTTTGTTGAATATATATATATATA
>NW_019416686.1:40704-82298 GCF_000390285.2 Anoplophora glabripennis | reverse complement strand
CTGAAAATTTTGTATTCTTGAATTATTGTTACGAAAGTCTTGAACACCCTGTAACTGTGATCTCGAGAACAAAAGACTTTTAAGAAGAGGAGGTGGATAACCACATTTAATAAATAAATTGTACAATTGTTGTAAATTAATGTTTTTAAGTGAATGATGACTTGTAGCTATTACTCTAGTTCTCATACCCAAAATCAAATTGATTTTTTGTTGTTGTGTGTGGAAAGACTCATAATGTAAAAATCTGCCTGATGATCCAGGTTTCCTATACCAAGATGTTATGAGCGAGTTGTCCTCTCTCCTAATGAGTCTTGTGTCTAAAAAGGGTACACTCTTATTGGTGTCCTCTCGTTCGATGGTAAATTGTAAAAAAGGGTTATAGCTATTGAAAACTTCAAGTAACTGTACTACCCTATCTGAGGGAGCACATACCACAATGTCATCAACGTATTTTTTTAAAAAAGGTATTTCAAAATTGATTTTTGTCAAACATTCGTTCACAAGATCATCCATCACATACTGTGCAAGGATCGGTGATACTGGACTACCCATTGGCATCCCCAAAATTTGTTTATAAAAACTGTTGTTATAACTGAACACTGTGGAGTCAAACAAGAAATTCAGCAACTGTAAGAATCTAGTTTTTGTTATTTTGCAATGTAATTTAACCCTAGATAGAAGTCGAGTGCATCCCTTTTTTCCGTTTTCCTTTTGCCCTCGACCTGAAGAAATATCAATTGCATCACATTTTGGTGAGTTCATTTAGTTTAGTTTAGTTTTTTTTTATACAGTACACTTGAAAAGGGCTGTTTGAGCCCCACCAGGCGAAAATTGCTCCGTTTTTGTTCTGTTTATGAAAGATTTGCCTTACATTGCTCTGGCGAAATGCTCCCGTCACATGATACACCTATCGTCATCTAAAGCTTTCCTCAAATTTCCTCGAAATGTCGAAGACTTTTTGGGTTCTGTTGGAGCTTACTTCAGTAGAAGTTTTAAGTTAATACATTTTCTAGGTTTAGACAAAATAAACGAGTATATTGGATTAAAGACTGGAGAAAGTATGGAAAATGGAAGACCGCCGAAGTAAATAAGGCCGTAAACAGAAACTGGCGCCTGAAGTAACCGCCACCGCCACCATAATCCATAGCAAAGAACAAATAGATAAAATAAAAGAAGTATTGGCAAAAAAATTATTGTACATATTGATGCTACAGGAAAAGTAGTAAGGCAGCCTAAAATTTCTATAAATGAAAATAGAATTTTATTATATTCACTTGTTATTCAAGTAGGGGCTGAATCAAATGAAACAGTATGCACAGTTTCTGATTTTATTTCCAGTATGACGTTATTAATTCCATTTCAAGTTGGTTAAGTCATTTTATGACATTCTGGTTATCACACAGTTCAAAATGGCCAATTTTTGATCGAGTTACCGATTTTAGTATGGCAGAAATAAATGCTGTTAGTTTATCTTTTAATGAACAACCCTTTATCCATTATATAAACCGATGCTATGACTATATTTTTGAACAGAAAAAAATAGAAAATATAACACATTTGGTTCTATGTTGTGCTCACATGAAAATACATATTATCTTCTTGCATTAATAGCTATTAGGCTTCCGACTGGATCACCTCGTCTAGTGCTGGTATTGCCGCCTCCGTGGATGTTGTTTCCCTATGTCGACAGTTACGTAAGAATTATTTTAAAAGAAAGCTATGCTTCTATTTTCAATATAAGCGTATAATAGAAGAATGGTTCTATAATATTGTAATACTAAATTCCTCAAAATATAAAGGGCTTGCAGTGGATTATGCAGAATCGGAATTTATTAAATACTTGTCATCAAATATTAAAAATGATAACTGTCTGTTCAGAACTCTTAGATGTAATATGTAAATCGATGACAAAATCAGGCAGTATAAGAAATCATTAATTTATGTACACTTTTATAATAAAAGAAAATCCACTATTGCCCTGAATTACTGCAACTAATTTTAATACGATACGTTACATTACTTACCGTTACGATCCATAATCGTTGGTGAAAGATCATGTAATGTACCTATCGAGAGCTATTTGCACTGTAAAAAAATAATTTATTAGGGCAATCATTACAAATGAAGTGTAATAGATTTATAAGAGAAATAAGAGAAAATATGTTTTCAATGTTCAGAAAACCCTTCAATTTAATATAAATAAAAAATATTTGTGAAGGAGATTGGACTAAACAGAAACAAATATGTCATTCAAATTATAAGGGATTATATTCTAGTGAGACGATAAAGGAAAATAATATTAACTCCGTTCGTTATTCGATTCTTTCGAAGAGTTTAATAAAATAGATAATTATGAATATATATTATGAAAAAGTAAGGAATGTGCCGTTTGTGATAGCGAAATATGACTTCTTGAATAGAGAGTAGGAACATCTCAAATTCCTGTTGTGCGTTTAAGGTTTAAGGCAGGGTGGGTTTTGTGCATTGCAAATGCGTTTTCCTTGTGAATTTTCATGAAAAACCAAAAACATGCGAGACGACCACGAATTTAACATAAAATTTGTAAGCGTCGTAGAGGCATATCCCTGTCTGTATAACAATACGCGGGAGGATTATCATGTGAGCCATGTGCAAGAGCAGGCCTGAGCCAAAATTGGAGAGAAGGAGGTAAGTAATGAAATATTTGGCTACGAATGTTCAACCGGAGAGTTGTACATTTTTGTTCCATAGCCAATACAATAATTAACAAATCATAATTAATAGTGATAGTTGTCTCACTTTTAGAATTAACTAGAGTGTGGTGCACCACCTTGTTAAAGTGAATTATTGCTAGTTGTCTCTCCTGTTCCCCCACAGCCTCCATCTTTGACGGCATAATCAGACAGCTTTCAGAGGTACCACAAGTGCAAGCTAGTGCGGGTGTGAGTGGAAGGTGCAAAGACAGAAGGTCCATCTAACTGGTGACATTGCTAATCGTATTTATAGAGTATTACAAAGAATGTTTGTTTTTTTATGTTTCATAAGGGCCCGGCCACAGCCAGGCAACTATATATTTTAACCCTTATTATATGCGTAAAACTGACTTGCCTTTTTCATTCGAGCTACCCAACCAGAGAATTAGATCTTCCTTGGAAGAGTACATGCTCATCACAGGCATTATTTAGTTAGTTTTTGATTCTCCAGTGTTCTCATACTTATTGTGTAGGATAATATTGAAAAATATTTTGTTTTTTTTTTTGGGACATTGTATATCTAGCTAAAATGTTTTGTCTTCATACACAAAATCTTTTTTGAACTTTAAGTGAGCCTTCCACTGTGAAGAAAAAATCGTAGAGTTTCTCCCGTGTAGCAATTGCTGGATTGGTAACTCTTGTTTGATTTGACAGTCTCGGATCACTTTGCCGTTCTTTATTTTCTACTTCTATGTCATCATCGTTTCCTTTCTTGCCTCGCGAACGCGAAAACACACGTTCCCCTTTTTTAATAAAATTATGCGGTACGCATACTGCCTGAACAATAGTGTTCACTGTATTTATATTAAGATCAATTGTTTTGTATAAAATTTTAAACTTGGATGACATCATTCCAAACCAGCGCTCAACTGATTTGCGACCTCTTGATAACCTACCATTGAACACCCTCTTCCTATTTGTTAAACCTCTTTTAGGGTAGGGCTTCATTATTCTACACATCAGTGGGAAAGCTTCATCTGCTGCAAAATAAAATGGAAAATTTGTGTCTTGTCCTGGTAATGGATGTGGCTCTGGTAAGTCTAGAGGCCGTTGACTAATTTCTTTCCAAAATTACTTTCTTTTAATGCCCTCCCGTCACTGTTTCGCCCATACTCTCCTACATCAATGGCCAAGAAACGTCCATCTGCATCTGATACAGCCATCAAAACAATGGAAAAATACCCTTTGTAATTAATAAATTCGGAACCTGATTTTGGTGGACGTTTGATCCTGATGTATTTCCCGTCTATACTCCCCACACAATTTGGTAGGTTTCATAGTTCCTAGTATCTTCCAGCCGATTGTAACCATGATTCTTTGGTAGGATTAGGAAGGTAAGCTGGTTGCAGAACTTTCCAAATTACTTCTGAAGTTGTCGCAATTATTTTCCTAATGGTACTATGACCTCTCAAAAAATAACATTATAGTGCCTTTAGATTGCAGCCGGTTGCGAAATACCTGGAAAGACAAATAATTAAGTAATTTATTACATACTATTTATTAATACTTTGTGTATTACGCTTAATTTGTATATCTTAATGATGTGTTTTTATTGCAGCTACCATCGCGGACTACAAAAAAAGGTGGAAGAACGAAACATTTAAAGACGTACCTGCCATCTGGATCTGGAGCATCAGCGAAACGCCCATACTATCTCTCGGAGTACATATCGTTTGTTCTGCCGTTCACAAAGTCACGCCAACCCAAAGGAAATGTTGAAGCACCAAAGAATAATTAAACGTTCGATACACTTGATGAAGAAACATTTACGGAAGACCGAAGAGCTTGAACCCGAACAATTAGGAAATCCAAATGAAATTGGAAATTACAAAAACAACCAAGGGAGAAAGCACGATAGTGATGATGAACAGTCGATTACTAAAGAAGTCAACCAGGATGTATCAGATGTAATTTTATCTCAGCAAGATAGTTTGGAAAAAACGATTCTCTTCATCCAAAGCAAGGAAAACAAAAAAAAGTCTATCCAGTTCGTCAGTACTCAGTGAAAATACTCGTAAACCTAAAAGAAATAAAACTACTCAGGATCAAGTAACTTTGGAAGACGTTAACAAATCTGCTAGAAGTCTTTCTTCGGGAGAAATACAATTCCTGAAGTTTGTATCATTTTTTTGAAGCAATGGTCGTAGTTTTGTCAGTAACTTGCAAAATGTCACTTTCTTCATTCAATAGAAAAGTTCAAATTTTTGGTCGTCTAAGTTCAAATCTTTTTTATAAACGTTAAAAATTCAAATTTTTTTATTTTTCTGCCAGAGGGTGAACCCAATAATATTATTTCTTCTTCTTCACCTGATTTTTAGCATTTAGATTAGCAAGTTGTACAAATAAAAGAGCATCTTCATCCTCTGAGGACGACATTTTAACTGATGAATCGGTGACAATATACGTTGTTTGCCACTGCAGTACGCTTTAAATCACTTTCATACCACTTCGCCGCTATTCCATCGACAAATGTTCACCATCCCCATACCAAGCACCATTCCAATACCTCACCACTACCATACTACTTCAGTGCGCGCCTTGCCTAAGGCAGAGCGCTCATAGAAGTGGCGAAGTTATGGCGGTGGCGTGGTTGTGGCAAGTGGCAAGGCACAATACACGCGATCGTGGGGTGGGTGTGGCACGCCATTTGCGCGTCAAGTCTGCCACATCGTGTATGGCATGACCATTCACCATACACCGCAGTTAGCTGTCCATGCAAGACGATCTTGAGTTTAATGTGCGATTTCTTCAATTAATTGAAGCAAAACCATGTCTATACGATTACAATAGACCTGATTGTTGTAATAAAAATGTTCAAGATGCTGCTTGGAATGAGATAGCTAAAAAAATTAACGAATCAGGTAAATTCTTTGACAGTTAAAAAGAAAGAGAAGATATGTATAATTAAACAAAATTAAATAATGCGTTAGCATTGATTGTAGAGATTTTTTTTGAAACCATTCACCAAATCACAGAAATCACAAGGCAATATTCAACTATCATCTGAAATAAGCCGAAGTAAAAATATAAACGATTCAAGATGTCCAACAAGTGATTCCAATGTTGAACCAGATAATACCTACTACTAGTGTTTTACAGCAAAATCCATACGACAGCATCACACAATCGTCTGTTCAAACTCAAAATACGAGTAAGAAATTTGAAAAAAAGAGATGTCTCCCTACTATTCAGGAGGTAAATGCGTCTGATCTCGAGTATTTTGAATGTAGAAAAAATAAATTGAAGGAGAGCAGCGAAATCAGGACAAATATTAGAGGAGAACCAATCAGCAAGTTCAAGTATCCAACTGATTTTTTCCCCGATTAGTGAACCTTCTTCAAATGAAAACTTGAAAACATGTCTGTAGGATGTTATGACAGTCCTGGGACTTTTGTTGTGTACAGCATTTAAATTGTGAATGTTTCAGGCAGATATTTCTGCATATACTTGCTGCGCAAATATGAAGCTGTGACTGTATTAAGTAAAGCTGTGAAGATTACTAAAAATGTACCAGAAACTTTTACGGTACCTTAACTAAATGAACATCCAAAATGAAGCCTAATATCTCCGACAATAAAAATGTATGAATTGCATTATATATAGAAATATTATTAGATTTTTTAATAAACCGAAATCGAAAAATATTTTATAGGAATATATGTACAACGTGTTTTATAATAAACTTATTGTTTTATTTTTCTGGATACCCCGACTATGGCACATAGCCTATTTATAGCAATAATACACAACTGAACTTACCATGTTCCAGAAATACGCGATTTCAAAAAATTGTATCTATCATTTTAATAAGGGTTGAAAACACCAGTGATATGTTACCGTTATATCGTATTACTTCAAACATAACAACATAAAACAAAAAGGTTTATAAGTTTCTAGTGTGTTTTTTAGTTATATCTTATTAAATCATTTTTGACAATTAGCTCACATTTGACTTCAAATATTTTCGACTACATTTTGAGAGATATGGACGAAAATAATTAAGTCTTGATACGTATTGATTTCACTAAGGCTTTTGATACCTCAAATTATGAAACTTAGCAGCCCAGGACTATATACTACGGAATTACAACAGCGTGTAAAATGGACCAAAGGAAGGATTCAACTTCAAGAAGATGGCATGGTGATAATCAAGGATAACAAACTTCCATCCCTTTGTTGGGGACTAGGTCGAATTATTAAGTTTCTCGAAAATTTGTGTGTTGCCGGTAGAAGTTAGTGAATTACAATGACACTAGAGCATGATCCTGTTTATTAGATTTCAATACAACGAGAAATATTTAATTATAATTTTCATCTAATTAATTAATTATGCTAAGGCAATAGAATATGACAAAATAAAACTTTATAAATCGATTGAAAATTTTATAATGTTCGAAGTTAGGGTATTTCAGTTTGAATTTAGGGGATTTTAAATACGCTTGGGGGAAAAAATTTCGACCGGTTGGCATCACTGGCTAGAACACGGCGTTAGATTCAGGGTTATAAATGTAGTACAAGCCGGCAGGCGATAGTCTCAGTTGTAACGCCAAGCTCACTGTTATGTACCAGCATTCCATATTAAAGTTAATACCAGGATTGCCTGGAAAACTTGTTTTCGGTATTACGAAGCAAACAAATTGTACCTAATGCTGTACAGGTTAAAAATAATCTTAAATTAGTATCTGTTTCATAATATATAAAAAATTCTAGTACCAGCAGTTATGAAGAAGACGATAGGGAATATCAGTCAGGTTTGTTAGATCTAATAAAAAAGTCAGAGTATAATTACGATGTCGTACAACTTCCGTTGGTTTTTCGGGCCCTTTTTTTAACTTTAATAACAGTGAAGTGAATTCATTGTTTGTGGATATATATTAAAAAGCATTAAAAATACATCAACAAATTGCGATGTCTGTATTAATAGTGCAGGTTCAAAAACACCTGTTTATAAAAAATTTACTAAGTATACCTTAACAAAAAGGTTTAAACAACAATGTTTATTTTTTTGCAATGAACTTAATTTTATTTTTTGCTAGAGTAAGGAATCTTCCGTAAATATATCTCGTTAGTTCATTCCCAAAATATAGATATTAAATTATTTTTGGTAAAATATATGTTTCTTGCAATGGTATATTTAGGATTTGTAAATTCTGTTGAAAGAATAAAATAAAAATTATTTATTTAAAACTAACTCAAACATCCCTACTCTCCCCTACATTACCTACTTGCAGCTGAAGCTGTTATATATGTTTGTTTTATATTTAGTTATTTTTAAGTTGGTAATGACCATCTGTCAATAGTGTTCCATGTTATGTCGTCAACACAGAGAACAAACAATATTATCATTGGCTAGTGGCAGGTATCTTGATAATGTAACATGTAAAATAATCTCGAATCATCTCGCTAATAAACTTATATTTAATAACTAGAAACAGCTTGTTTAATATTTTATGAAGAACATAACAAAAGGGGTGCCTTCAACTAGCACAACAGACTTAATAAATCCGTTGTCAGCATTTCCTGACGCGTCAAAAAACCGCGAGCTCGAAAAAGCTAAGAGCGAAATTTTGATCTCTGCACAATATAAAAAAACGTAGAGGACATACAGAAAAGTAAAGGCAATAAAAAGGACGAAGCAAATAAAAAACAAAAAAGCAAAAGCACTAAAAGGACGTTGAAGATAACAAAACATTTCAATCTTCCAAAGAAGATCGAGGAAAAGAGGCTGAATGCATCAAATGTAGCGACACTTTTAAAGAAGTCTGGATTCAGTGCCATGAATGCAAAGGCTGGCCTTACGAAGACTTCATATAGATTCTTCATTATTATTGTGATGTTTGTAAGACCAAGAGTTATTTATTTTTTTCAATTTGCAGACTTTTCTACACATGGTATGTGGATTGAGCGTGGAGGAAAAACCTAAATAAAATTTCATCCAAAGAAAAACAAGTAAGTTGATAGCATATTAAATAAAAAATATCATTACATACACCATTTACTTTAAGGCCGATGTCTAGGCCGAAATAGCTACGTACTGTGTTACAAGAAACAGAAGAATTGGCCTTCATAAATATGTTTAAAAATTTTCTGCTTTTACTTGAGTCGGATGAAGATACAAGATAATTTGGACTATACCTTAGACAGTTCTATGGAGATGAAAAAGTTAAATGCTGGGCCTATTGCTATCGCGTAAATTGTGGCCTGAACACAAATATGCATATAGAGAGAATGCATAGAACGCTTAAATATATCTATCTCCAAGAAAAAAACGTTAAAAGGCTTGTTAAAGCCATTCATGCAATTATGACCCTTGTTAGGGACAAGTTGTTTGAACGACTTATTATAATAAATAAAGAGAAATTTTCTACCAAACTGTCTAACTTGCGATCACTTCATAAATCGAGCGGAAATTTAAACTTTGATATGATAATTCCAGAAGACAACGCTTGGCAAGTTGTCTCTTCAAAATCAACACAAATTTATCTGGTCCAAGAAGTAAACTCAAACTGTACTGAATGTCAACTTATTTGTAGAGACTGTGATGGTTGTTTCATTAAAACACGTGTACATGTATCGATGTCAGTATAAAATTTAATATGTGCAAGCATATTCATTTGGTTTGCTAGTTTAGAAAACAGTTTGCCTCTGATCTAACCCCGAATATATTATGTAAGTAATTTATTTACCATTTTGTAGTTTTATTAATATTGAATCTAAAAATGATCAATACACTTACCTACATCAATGAGCTTTTTGACATGTGTACAATGTACCGCAAGGTGGGTATACGAGCCCTAACAACTTAATGTTCGGACAAAATGTAGTTTAAAAATAAAACTATGTAAAATACGTATTTTTAAATTATATCTTGCGGGAAGATGATTTCATCAACATTTTTAAAAAGAACATATCCCGACATAAGGCTGAGGAAAGGAGAACAACAGGCGGCGACCTCCCCCAACGCGGTCTCGGCGGCGCAAGTGAGCATTACTTCGCCGGCGGTCGTCGCCAAAATTACTAAACTGATAGCCGACGTTAAGGATCTGGTGATAATACCTGATTCCCTCAGAGGTCACTGTGTCTCCCCAACAGGACACTTTAAATTGTTCAAGAATCGAAGGTTCCTTAGCAAATTTTTATTGGAATATGGGGCCTCAGTGGAGGACCACAATATAACCAAAAAAGTTACGATGATCGTAGCGCGGCACAAGCCTTCCCGGGTGGCCATCGATAGATTCCGCTAGAAAAATAAGTTGAACGAATTTTTACATACATACATGGTGTCACTAAGAGTAAAATTGAATACATTACAAAATCCCTGAAATCTACTGGTCAATCTCCATAAGATACACGCAGCACCCACAGAAATAGACCACGAAAGATATTAGAGCCGGTGTTTGCACAAAATTGCAGCTCACATAAAACTATTAAGGGCGAACTAGTCATTACCTGAAAACTAAGCATTCCCATATTCCCACCGAATAAAAATCCTACATTACCAACATCAAGTACAGATGTCCCTTTGTCGAAAAACTAAAATTACACATCATTTCCAAAGAAAGGACGCCGAAAATAGTTTAGAAAAAAAGTAGCTCGTATGGTTTCCAGGGATTTAGGGTATTTTATACATCGTCAGATTTAAGAGATCTTTTTCAAACCGCTGGACATAAACTTCCGACTTTTGCTAATTTTATTAGACTCATAATTATGAATTATGGAATGACCATAAAAATGAATAGTTGTCAGAACTGAAAGATGAAAATTACCAAGTTTACTTGGACATTCGACGAATGGACCTCATCACGTAACAGACGATATATAAATATCAGTATTTCTGAATCTGATGTGTAATGAAGCATTGATACACATTTACTCAGCGACAACTGTAATCTCAAATATGCTGAGGAAGTTTAATGTTTTGATTTTAGAGGATTCAGCCAACAGATATCACTCCATACTGTCATTGTATATACGAAATCTGGTGATAAACTGTCTGAACCTCTTCAGCATAACATTCCAGGGATATGGGCACATTTGAATCCTATTTTAAAACAATAGTACCTTGTTGATACTTTGTTTTCTGTTAGCGAAAGTCCGGTCACGTAATATCGTAATAAAACAGTGTTTTATTTTCTTGCTGTTGAGCTCCCAGTTATATACGAAAATTCAGAATGTTTCCTTGAACTACTTACGACCGCGGAAAAGGTGCTCCCCATGGCATGTATAGGCGGAGTGACAAATAGAACGACGGACAAATTATTGGTTCAAGGTAATGATATCGCATCTTTTGATACTTCATTAAATGTAGTTTCTGAAAATGTTGAGGACATTACGTACTTGACTAATAACTCATGCTATATTGAGAAAATGACAAATTTCACATCCAATGAAGAAAATCCTTTAGTAAATTTAATGAAACAAAAATATACAGGAGTAATTGAAAATAAAAAAACACATGCACAAATAAAATAATAAATGAAGCGTGGGCAAAACTAACCAAAGAATTCAATAGTTTATCAGGGGAACAGTAGAGATTCAAATACCTTAAAAATTAAATATGCAAATTTAAAATAAAAGAAAGGCATATGGCGGTGGATCACCTTCAAAAGAAATTCACTCCAATAGATACATGCTTTAAAGAAATTATTGGTACACAGATAGAAGGATTATCATCCGAGTTTGATGGTGATGCCAGCACGACTTAGGAGACCGCTGTAGAAGTAAATTCTGACAAAAATAATGGGGGAAAGCCTTATTCATCTATGTGTTAATTTATTAATATACACAACTAAATAATGCTACACATTAATAAATCTTTTTTAGAAGAAATAATTCTGATATAGATAAAAATATATATACTAACGTATATATATTTTTTATTATATATATTTATATTTTTTCATTTTATTACATATGTAGTTATTTTATTACATGTGTAGTTATGGTGTAAAGAATATAAAGGGCGTTTTTTTGGAGGTGTACAACTTTGAGTTGGCAATACTGCTTTATTTGATAACCCATTCAACAGCTGATAGTTGCTTTTTGTTTATTTTAGTTTGACATTTCATTATGGTTAGACTTACACCAGAGCAACGCTTGCAAATTGTTGAAATTTTTTATCAAAATAATGGTTCTGTTCGTCAAACTTATCGTGCACTTCGCCCATTTTATGCCGTACATCGTCCTTCAAAGCGGCTAATTCGAATAACAATGGATCGTTTTCGGACCACGTTTACTCTTAATGATAATGTGCATCCCGTGAGACGCCGAACAGTGCGCACTGAAGAAGCTGTATTCGCTGTACAGGAAACCATTGAAGAAGATCCAAATCAATCAATTCGTCGCCGTTCTCAGCAACTGGGGATGTGTCCTTCCACTTTATGGAAGATTTTACGAAAGGATCTTGGATTAAAAGCTTTCAAGATTCAACTTGTGCAGGAATTAAAGCCAAACGACCATCGTATGAACCGCCAATTCGGCGTATGGGCTGAAGCATAAATTGATATTGAATTTCCATTTAAAATTTTGTTCTCCGATGAAGCCCATTTTTGGTTGAATGGGTACGTAAATAAGCAGAATTGTCGCATTTGGAGTGAGGATAATCCACAAGCTTTTGTCGAAACACCATTACATGCACAGAAAATTACTGTTTGGTGCGCTTTATGGGCTGGCGGAGTCATTGGTCCATATGTCTTCAAAAACGATGATGGTCAGAATGTTACTGTCAATGGTGAACGGTATAGGGACACGATTAGAAATTTTTTCGTACCTCAATTAGCCGGCATTAATCCTGCTGACATGTGGTTCCAACAGGACGGAGCCACATGCCACACAGCACGCGCTACAATTGATTTACTCAAAGAAACTTTTGATGAAAGAATAGTTTCACGTAATGGTCCAATTAATTGGCGACCAAGATCGTGTGATTTAACCCCATTGGATTATTTTCTTTGGGGTTATGCCCAGTCACTTGTCTACGTCGATAAACCACAGACAATTCAACACCTGGAAATCAACATTCAAAGAGTTATTGGCGAAATACGGAGCACTATACTCCATTCGAATAACTTCTCAGTAGGGGAAACAACATCACTAGATTTACAGAGATATCTACTAGCTACTGTAAAAAGTTTTCTTTGTTACGCGTTTTTTCTTGATGGCCACTATGTGGCGTGTATGAATTATGATTTCGAAATAATCCCAGAATCCCAGAGTTCTGTCAAGCAAGGGTATACAGACAGACTAGCTCTGTGGATTAGCTCGAGCATACACTGTATAAAATTTATTTTTTGTTAAATATTTGTAAAAATATATTAGTTTTCAAATGAATAAAATATCTGACTTAACCATGTATAAGTACATCACTAATTCCTTCAATGTAAGCGCAAGAAATTTAAATATTTTAGATATTTGTAGAAATCTAGAGATTTTTCATCTGGCATCACTGCCTGAAAGTTAAACCTCATTCTAGCTGTACTGGTAGCAAGTAATGCATGTCTATTGTCTATTCTCTCATTTCATTAATTTGTTGTTACCATGCTGATCTATACAGGGAGGAAAAGGTGACAATAGTTAAATGGTTTTATGCGTCCGATAGTGTCGAAGAAGTGGTTGGGCGATTTGCATTTTCATTTGAAAGTCGGCCAATCCCTGCGGTGAAGACGATTTATCAAATCGTTCGCAGATTTGAGACGTCGGGGTGTGTAAATAACTGCAAAAAGTGCTACTCGGACGAACCTGCCAACTGCAGGCCATTGCCCGAGGCCTGGGTAGCACGTGAAACAGCTGTTTGCGGCGTTGTGGAAACGAGTGAACCTGGCACTAGTAAACAAATCGCGGATGAAGTTGATATGCATGAGCGAACAGAGTGAAATATTTTGAAGAGAAATGGGTATAAGTGTTACAGAGTACAAGAAACTCAAGAGCTATTTCCCGTAGACCACACAAGACGTCTCGAGTTTTGTGAAACTACAACCCCATTATCATAGCCGACGACACCGAGGAGAATACCTATCTAGAAACGGAGATAGGTATGTTTTCCCAAGAAACCGAGATGGCAATATTCAGGCAGGCCATAACAATAAAGAAGAATTTGGTAAAGGAGAGAAACTTGACGGACGGCGAGTTCACAAGGACTCAACAGGAAGCGGACAGAATCCAGGAGGAAATCTCTTGCTTGAACGAGCAATTGAGAGTGACGAATAACCGACTTAACGAACTAGGCCACCGTCGCGATAGACTAACATCGAAAGTGAACTGGATAACGGAATCGCTAGGTTAAGATTAGTATTAAGTAGATTACCGAAATATGTAGACGTAATTAAGGTTACGATGATATAATAAGTATAATAATGGTAGTAAATTGTAATGAGAAAAATAAAGGAAACGAAAATGCATACGTTGATTTTAATACGTGTAACAGCGATATGAATTAATAAAAAAATAAATTGACACGCAATAGCGACAGTGTAGTTCTTTAACCTCGCTACATAATCCAAAAGTACACGCATTAATTAATAAGTGCGGTACAAGAAAAAACAAATATAGCCGGACATCCTTCCTTAGTCGAAACGAAGTATACGTACATTCCTTATTCGAAACAAAGTATAGGTATAAAGAGAAGGATGACAACACCGACAAAGTCAGACGCGGGACCTGAAAGGCGCAGGTAGAAGAAACCGTACCCAAGCTGCGCAGGTTAAGAGGGACAGAGAGGTAGCGACGAGCTAAGATAGAGACGCCATTGAAATTCTTTTCCTCTCAACCTCCGCCGGGTGCAGACGTGTGTCTCCGTTCTGAGTCTGAAGTGGCAAATTGTTTTGCAAATTAAAGAAAAATCGTTTTTTCGTTTTTGTTTCGTGGTCGATTGGTTGTGTTGTGAATTGTCGAGTATCACGATGATGGGATTAAAGCGTGGCAGAAAGCAACGTGGCGGCAAGAGGCCCGCAGTACGGAACCCCAGCCGTTGCCGGTATTGACGCCCGCCCAGCGGATATTGCAGCGTCGCCCTGATGCCGGTGGCCAAAAGGCCGAAAACTGCAACGAACCCCGGGACTCGGAGGGAAGCGTCAGTGGTGGCCGACGGAAACGGCGGTGGCAGTCGCGGACGCGCAATTAGCTACCGCGTATGTACGGTGGTTCCGCCGTTGCTGTCTCCCATGAGCAGCAATCATGACGAGGACGAGGCCGACCATCGAGGCCAAGTGATGGAAAAATGTCAGGAGAAGGCACGCTCCAAGATGGCGGTTCCCACGGCGACGATGGAAGGCGAGCAAGCCAATATGGCGGCGCCTCCATCGTCGACGAGAGAGGCGCTATCTGGAAAGGAAGATCCTGTACCCTCCATAGCGCTGATTACCACCACAGCGCAAGTTCACGTTCCGGCCGAGCCGAGACGCGAACGAGCAGAGCCGAGGCGGGAACGAGCGGGTGGTAATCAGCCTGAGATAGAAGATGCCATCACTATAGATGCTACCATGGCGGAGAGGAACGAGGGCGAGGCGGCGCAAGTCTTCTCGCAGGAGTCCCAACGCCAAATATTGGAAATGTTGAGAGAGTGGAAGAGGGACAACAGCGAGAGACAGACAGCAGCGCATCGCAAAGTCGCTATGATCGACCACGAGATGCAGACAATTCGCGAGAGATTTCGCGAATTGGCAGCGGAACGTGTGGTAATAAAAAACAGTCGATAAGCGTTTAAAAATTAAAAATTGATTTTCTCGGCTTCTAAGTGTCCGTAGTACCTCGTGTAACGTATCTAATTGCTCGTCTTGACATTTCCTATCGAATGTAACCATTTTTAGTAACATCCGAGAAAATTTTTTGAGAAAGCATCTATCTCATTAGTGTTGGGTTAAAACTGAGAAAAACTTTAAAAAANTATAAAATTCAATGTCCACTAAGTAATTGTTGTTTTTGTTTGTTTTAGTATATCTCCAACAAAAATTAAGAAGCGGAACATAGACTTAAAAAAGAGACAAGTTGCTTATAGAAAAAAGCTGTATGATGCCAACAAACAAATAAGGTCATTAAAAAAGGAAGTTTTAAATATGAACCTGGTTTTGGATTATTTAAAAAAAAATCAGATAGTATCTGAGAATGCAGCTGATCATTTAGAAAAAACTTACAACAGTGTACCCCAACTATTGATGAGTAGGTATCTGAAAAATATTAAGAATGAAACGATTACTCATGAAACTTATCCTCCCGCACTAAGAGAATTTGCGGCAACATTGCAGTTTTACTCGAGCAAGGCATATGAAGAGATCCGAAAGGAATTTTCCATGGCATTACCACATCAAACTACCATCAGAAAGTGGTATCAAAATATAAATTGTGAGCCAGGGTTTATTACATTAGCGTATGAAGCATTACAATTAAAAGTCCATGAATCACAAAGTGTTGGTAGAAAGGTTATATGTTTTCTGATGTTAGATGAAATATCTATTAAAAAACAGTTAGACTTTGATGGCCGTCAAATGTGGGGGTATGTAAATATAGGAATACCAACAGAAAATGATGAACTACAACCGGCAACTGAAGCCCTTGTTCTTATGGTAGTTTGTCATAATGGCCATTGGAAGATAC
Source organism: Anoplophora glabripennis (assembly GCF_000390285.2). NCBI lineage: Eukaryota > Metazoa > Arthropoda > Insecta > Coleoptera > Cerambycidae > Anoplophora > Anoplophora glabripennis. Next base: position 65,979 of record NW_019416686.1, on the reverse strand, counting down.
CAATAGGTTATTTTTTTATAAAATCGCTTTCGGCAAAAGAAAAAGCAAATATAATTAATGAAAGTCTCACTCGAATAGGAATAGTTATAACTTCAGTTACATGTGATGGTCCAAGTACCAATTTTGCCATGATGAGAGAATTAGGATGCAACTTTGAAAATGTCAATGATATGAAAACTTGGTTCTACCATCCTTCTGATAGTCAACAGCCGATTTTTTGTATTTTGGATGCCTGTCATATGCTGAAATTGATGAGAAACAATTTTGCCAGCTTAAAACAAATTAAAGACCCTAATGGAAATGTTATTAGATGGTCATATATAGAAAGATTACATCATCTACAGGAAATTAAAGGTCTCCATATAGCAAATAAGTTAAAGCGAGCACATATGGAATGGGAAAGACAAAAAATGAAGGTAATATTGTGAATACAAAGTTAATGTTATTGCTATTAATTTTTCTTGATTTTAGGTTTATTTAGCAGCTCAAACATTAAGTAACAGCATTGCTGATGCCATAGATTTTCTAAATAATGAACTGGGAATACAGGAATTTCAAGGAAGTGAAGCCACGCTGCTTTGCTGTGGTCGATGCTTAACTGCAGACGTTTCGCTATATTTATCAGATGGTATCTTCAGTGCTTCTCATCTAAGCATTGACCACCGCAAAATATATCATAAAGAAAGTATACATTATTCAATTGACACCGGCCGTGAAAACCTATAAACTACCTACAAGAGGCCCATTTGAGTGAAAATTATAAAAAATTAATTTGTATTTTCATTTTATAATTTTATGCCATGTGCATTGTACTGTGGGCATTCATCTAAAGTAAGGGAATTAATATCATCAATAAGATTTAAATATTTGTAAGTATCAACAATTTATTGCAAAACAATTTGAACCCATAGATATTTACATATTTTATAAAACTGTGACTTTGCATATTAATTATTCTCTCTTCAATTTTACCACCAGGGCCCATGTAATTACATTGGCTCTGATTAGCACAGATACAGTATTACATTACCAATTGCCCCGGTATATTCAATAATACATATTTACTTCCCCCTGTAAGCCTATACTAGAAGATGGCGGCGACCGTGATTAGGAAGTTTGCGCAGATTGAAGCTCATTCTCCCTACTCCATATCTCTGGTACAAGCCGGCAGGCGATAGTCTCAGTTGTAACGCCAAGCTCACTGTTATGTACCAGCTTTCCATATTAAAGTTAATACCAGGATTGCCTGGAAAACTTGTTTTCGGTATTACGAAGCAAACAAATTGTACCTAATGCTGTACAGGTTAAAAATAATCTTAAATTAGTATCTGTTTCATAATATATAAAAAATTCTAGTACCAGCAGTTATGAAGAAGACGATAGGGAATATCAGTCAGGTTTGTTAGATCTAATAAAAAAGTCAGAGTATAATTACGATGTCGTACAACTTCCGTTGGTTTTTCGGGCCCTTTTTTTAACTTTAATAACAGTGAAGTGAATTCATTGTTTGTGGATATATATTAAAAAGCATTAAAAATACATCAACAAATTGCGATGTCTGTATTAATAGTGCAGGTTCAAAAACACCTGTTTATAAAAAATTTACTAAGTATACCTTAACAAAAAGGTTTAAACAACAATGTTTATTTTTTTGCAATGAACTTAATTTTATTTTTTGCTAGAGTAAGGAATCTTCCGTAAATATATCTCGTTAGTTCATTCCCAAAATATAGATATTAAATTATTTTTGGTAAAATATATGTTTCTTGCAATGGTATATTTAGGATTTGTAAATTCTGTTGAAAGAATAAAATAAAAATTATTTATTTAAAACTAACTCAAACATCCCTACTCTCCCCTACATTACCTACTTGCAGCTGAAGCTGTTATATATGTTTGTTTTATATTTAGTTATTTTTAAGTTGGTAATGACCATCTGTCAATAGTGTTCCATGTTATGTCGTCAACACAGAGAACAAACAATATTATCATTGGCTAGTGGCAGGTATCTTGATAATGTAACATGTAAAATAATCTCGAATCATCTCGCTAATAAACTTATATTTAATAACTAGAAACAGCTTGTTTAATATTTTATGAAGAACATAACAAAAGGGGTGCCTTCAACTAGCACAACAGACTTAATAAATCCGTTGTCAGCATTTCCTGACGCGTCAAAAAACCGCGAGCTCGAAAAAGCTAAGAGCGAAATTTTGATCTCTGCACAATATAAAAAAACGTAGAGGACATACAGAAAAGTAAAGGCAATAAAAAGGACGAAGCAAATAAAAAACAAAAAAGCAAAAGCACTAAAAGGACGTTGAAGATAACAAAACATTTCAATCTTCCAAAGAAGATCGAGGAAAAGAGGCTGAATGCATCAAATGTAGCGACACTTTTAAAGAAGTCTGGATTCAGTGCCATGAATGCAAAGGCTGGCCTTACGAAGACTTCATATAGATTCTTCATTATTATTGTGATGTTTGTAAGACCAAGAGTTATTTATTTTTTTCAATTTGCAGACTTTTCTACACATGGTATGTGGATTGAGCGTGGAGGAAAAACCTAAATAAAATTTCATCCAAAGAAAAACAAGTAAGTTGATAGCATATTAAATAAAAAATATCATTACATACACCATTTACTTTAAGGCCGATGTCTAGGCCGAAATAGCTACGTACTGTGTTACAAGAAACAGAAGAATTGGCCTTCATAAATATGTTTAAAAATTTTCTGCTTTTACTTGAGTCGGATGAAGATACAAGATAATTTGGACTATACCTTAGACAGTTCTATGGAGATGAAAAAGTTAAATGCTGGGCCTATTGCTATCGCGTAAATTGTGGCCTGAACACAAATATGCATATAGAGAGAATGCATAGAACGCTTAAATATATCTATCTCCAAGAAAAAAACGTTAAAAGGCTTGTTAAAGCCATTCATGCAATTATGACCCTTGTTAGGGACAAGTTGTTTGAACGACTTATTATAATAAATAAAGAGAAATTTTCTACCAAACTGTCTAACTTGCGATCACTTCATAAATCGAGCGGAAATTTAAACTTTGATATGATAATTCCAGAAGACAACGCTTGGCAAGTTGTCTCTTCAAAATCAACACAAATTTATCTGGTCCAAGAAGTAAACTCAAACTGTACTGAATGTCAACTTATTTGTAGAGACTGTGATGGTTGTTTCATTAAAACACGTGTACATGTATCGATGTCAGTATAAAATTTAATATGTGCAAGCATATTCATTTGGTTTGCTAGTTTAGAAAACAGTTTGCCTCTGATCTAACCCCGAATATATTATGTAAGTAATTTATTTACCATTTTGTAGTTTTATTAATATTGAATCTAAAAATGATCAATACACTTACCTACATCAATGAGCTTTTTGACATGTGTACAATGTACCGCAAGGTGGGTATACGAGCCCTAACAACTTAATGTTCGGACAAAATGTAGTTTAAAAATAAAACTATGTAAAATACGTATTTTTAAATTATATCTTGCGGGAAGATGATTTCATCAACATTTTTAAAAAGAACATATCCCGACATAAGGCTGAGGAAAGGAGAACAACAGGCGGCGACCTCCCCCAACGCGGTCTCGGCGGCGCAAGTGAGCATTACTTCGCCGGCGGTCGTCGCCAAAATTACTAAACTGATAGCCGACGTTAAGGATCTGGTGATAATACCTGATTCCCTCAGAGGTCACTGTGTCTCCCCAACAGGACACTTTAAATTGTTCAAGAATCGAAGGTTCCTTAGCAAATTTTTATTGGAATATGGGGCCTCAGTGGAGGACCACAATATAACCAAAAAAGTTACGATGATCGTAGCGCGGCACAAGCCTTCCCGGGTGGCCATCGATAGATTCCGCTAGAAAAATAAGTTGAACGAATTTTTACATACATACATGGTGTCACTAAGAGTAAAATTGAATACATTACAAAATCCCTGAAATCTACTGGTCAATCTCCATAAGATACACGCAGCACCCACAGAAATAGACCACGAAAGATATTAGAGCCGGTGTTTGCACAAAATTGCAGCTCACATAAAACTATTAAGGGCGAACTAGTCATTACCTGAAAACTAAGCATTCCCATATTCCCACCGAATAAAAATCCTACATTACCAACATCAAGTACAGATGTCCCTTTGTCGAAAAACTAAAATTACACATCATTTCCAAAGAAAGGACGCCGAAAATAGTTTAGAAAAAAAGTAGCTCGTATGGTTTCCAGGGATTTAGGGTATTTTATACATCGTCAGATTTAAGAGATCTTTTTCAAACCGCTGGACATAAACTTCCGACTTTTGCTAATTTTATTAGACTCATAATTATGAATTATGGAATGACCATAAAAATGAATAGTTGTCAGAACTGAAAGATGAAAATTACCAAGTTTACTTGGACATTCGACGAATGGACCTCATCACGTAACAGACGATATATAAATATCAGTATTTCTGAATCTGATGTGTAATGAAGCATTGATACACATTTACTCAGCGACAACTGTAATCTCAAATATGCTGAGGAAGTTTAATGTTTTGATTTTAGAGGATTCAGCCAACAGATATCACTCCATACTGTCATTGTATATACGAAATCTGGTGATAAACTGTCTGAACCTCTTCAGCATAACATTCCAGGGATATGGGCACATTTGAATCCTATTTTAAAACAATAGTACCTTGTTGATACTTTGTTTTCTGTTAGCGAAAGTCCGGTCACGTAATATCGTAATAAAACAGTGTTTTATTTTCTTGCTGTTGAGCTCCCAGTTATATACGAAAATTCAGAATGTTTCCTTGAACTACTTACGACCGCGGAAAAGGTGCTCCCCATGGCATGTATAGGCGGAGTGACAAATAGAACGACGGACAAATTATTGGTTCAAGGTAATGATATCGCATCTTTTGATACTTCATTAAATGTAGTTTCTGAAAATGTTGAGGACATTACGTACTTGACTAATAACTCATGCTATATTGAGAAAATGACAAATTTCACATCCAATGAAGAAAATCCTTTAGTAAATTTAATGAAACAAAAATATACAGGAGTAATTGAAAATAAAAAAACACATGCACAAATAAAATAATAAATGAAGCGTGGGCAAAACTAACCAAAGAATTCAATAGTTTATCAGGGGAACAGTAGAGATTCAAATACCTTAAAAATTAAATATGCAAATTTAAAATAAAAGAAAGGCATATGGCGGTGGATCACCTTCAAAAGAAATTCACTCCAATAGATACATGCTTTAAAGAAATTATTGGTACACAGATAGAAGGATTATCATCCGAGTTTGATGGTGATGCCAGCACGACTTAGGAGACCGCTGTAGAAGTAAATTCTGACAAAAATAATGGGGGAAAGCCTTATTCATCTATGTGTTAATTTATTAATATACACAACTAAATAATGCTACACATTAATAAATCTTTTTTAGAAGAAATAATTCTGATATAGATAAAAATATATATACTAACGTATATATATTTTTTATTATATATATTTATATTTTTTCATTTTATTACANAAACTGAGAAAAACTTTAAAAAATCTTTACTACCAACTAATATCCTTCCGGTTATATGTATAACCTGTTTAATTGTTCGTCTTGACATTTACTAACTATTGGTAGTACTTTCGCTTGCATTCGTGAACATTTTTTTGACAGAGTATCTGCCGTGTTGCGTTAAAATTCAGAAAAACTTTAAAAAATCCTGACTATGAACTGATAGCCTTCCAGACATATGTATAACCTATCTAATTGCCCATCTCGACATTTACTAATTATTGGTACTAGTTTCGCTCGCATTTATGAACATTTTTTTAACGTATTTGTCGTGTTGTGTTAAAATTCAGAAAAATTTAAAAAAATCATTACTATGAACTGATAGCCTTCCGGACATATGTATAACATGTCCAATTGTACGTCTTGACATTTCCTATCGAACGGAATCATTTTCACTCACATCCGAGAAAATTTTTGAAAAACCATCTACGTATGTTGCGAGAGAAATTACCTATTTTATTGTGATATACATGTATTATAATGAAATTGTATTATACTCTGAAATAAGATATTAATTAAGCAATTACTGCTTTACAATGTTCATATTTTTCATATTTACAATAATTTTAACAATTATTCACTACTTAACTACCTTATTTACTACTGAAGAAGCCAAACTATTAGCGTTTACTTGAACTGTCAACTAAATATATGAAAACTCTACAAACTATACAATAATTCGGCAGAACAACATCGTCAAGTTAAAGAATCTTATTTCAGAAATTACTTGAACAAAAATTATAATATTGGCTTTGGAACTCCTCAGGACGTGTATTCTGTGTGATGCCAAAAATCTAGCACTACCACGTCTTCCAAATTCCAGTTCGTACTTTTCTCAACAATATAATCGGCGAAACGTTTGAATAAATCAGCCGATGAGCTGCAAAGTGCTATCGAGGAAGTGATACTTTTAATTTGCCATTTGCCTAATGGCGATATCTCGCCTGAAGGTTACAGATTTGGGTTACTGGCAACCAAGACGAGACTGATGCAATGCGGAGAGATAATATTGTTGCAGAAACTACAAGAGAAATAGAATGCAATAATGATTCTTCATCTAGCGACGATTTGCAAATTGTAACTAAAGTCGCGCAAAAGAAGCCTTAATATCCTTTAGTAACTGTATTCAACGGGCACCAGATAATAATGTGGAGCATGATGAGGTTGCAGTTCTTCGAAGAATACAGCTATAAAAAAAGCAGAATAAAAAAACAGAAAAATATTACACTTTTTTAAGACGGAACAAACTTAGACCTTAAAAATGATCTTATTAATTACTAGTGCCATATTTATTTACGTACATAGGTAATATGTACATGTCCGTTTAGAAAAAAACCGTCACAGCTCAAAACCATTCATTTTTCTGTTTTCACAATGAAACAAACTATAATTTGTCCATATTTTTATGTGGAAGAGAGTCACAAGTCCAGCCACCGCTAGATGGTGACAGTGACGGTATATATTTCTGACATGTTTCTGTTCATTCTGAGCAAGACAGTCACAGTTATGTCTCTATCGTTGCAGTGGAAGCGTCGGTTTGTCTGTGGAATAGCGTCACATTTTAACAAGTGCCTTACTGTTTGTGCATTTATTTTGGTGAATAGTCATATTTTGAGTTTTCTTCAAAAGGTCAGCATAAATTATTTATTTATTTTATAGTTTTAATGCATTAATTCGAAATGATACAGTATTCTTCAGAAAAAAAAACAATTGTAATGGTAACATAACATAATCTCTTTTTCATTGAATCGCAATATTTTGGATATTACGAGTATATTTATGATGTGTTTCAGACGTTCAATACACTTTATATATGAAAAATGAGTAGGCGATCACATGTAATGCGAGTTAATACTTACTAATTGTGTGGCGTCTTTAATGCAGAAAATTAAAAACCTAGGCTCTTGACAATAAATGAAGTAAAATAATATATGCTACCTGTTAAGTCCTCACCCGTATGCAACCAACAGCTCACCCTGTCAGCATTCCAATCCGAACCCAAACCGACCTCGTCGCCTCCCCCCTTTCCCTACAGTGCACCACCCGGCTCCGACTAGGCCGGTCCGATCGAGAATCAGTGACTCGATAGCAGCCAATGGGACATTATCCGCCATTATTGCCAAGAGAAGAGCGTCTACAACAAGCAATGCACGGTTTCTAAACCCGCTCATCAGAGATGTACTTGAAAACCTCCAACTACCAGTGGACATGGACGAGGCAAGATCCTGTTTTCGCAGCTAATTGTCGAGCTCCAACACGGGTTATCAGCGTAATACTATAAGTAATCCCATCTATTCTTATAAAACCAAAACTTCACCTTATTATTCCTGTAGCTCCAGCCGAGGACAACAGCAGCCGCCAAATTACTTTGATCTAATAATCTTGTATTATTTACTTAGCGTAATTTGGTAATTAGGAATATTAAATAAATCCATATTTGTTTCAAAGGCTACTTCTTGTCGCTTGCCGAGTTTGGTACACAGCAATTAAAATTCACTTTTAAGACTTTGGGATTTACAACCCCAAAGAAGCGTGTACTAAACACTACCATAAGGCGATGAGATTTGAGTATCAAAAATATTTTCCAAACAATTACATGAAGTGACAAAATGTTAATGCCGGTCCTATTTAACATAGCGCAAAAAATATTGACCTAGTCCGCACTCCGCACGGCACCTGTGGAGTCTCAGTCAGTGTCAGTACGCTTTTGACTTGCGGGTGAATTGCTGCTAAGTTGTGTCAAAAAGATCGCGCTTCTGCTGTTTAGACGTTAGGTGTTTATTAAAGACGTTTCTTATTTTTTAAGTTATTATTTTAACTAAATTGGCAATGGATAACGAGGACAACAATAATACGTTTACTGCTATCGAACGTGCTGACATGGTGATAGTGCAACATATACTCGTGATGGAGTTGTAAACTTTTATAACATGCACATTTGAGCTGATGAAAATCCTCATGGTATTCGAGAAACTCATTTTCAGCACCGCTTTTCCGTAAACGTCTGGGCAGGCATAATCGGTGATGTTCTCGTGGGTCATTATTTCTTCGAGGGCCGCTTAACAGGAGCAGTGTATGCCGACTTTTTGGAAAACCAATTGCCTCAACTTTTGGAGAAGGTACCACTTCACATACGGGCACGTATGTGGCATCTTCAGGATGGAGCTCCTCCACACAGCACGCAAGGGGTTAGAACTATCCTAGATCGAAAGTTTCCTCAGCGATGGATAGGACGATTTGGTTCTATAGGATGGCCACCTCGAGGACCAGATCTTACCCCTATGGACTTTTATTTTTTGGGGTCACATGAAATCCTTGATGTATAGTGAACCAATCAATACGGAGCAGCAATTACGGAATCGTATTCTTTCTTGTAGCGAATGTAAGGGCTTCAAGAGAATGTTGATGGATTTTTTCAATTGTTTGAAAAACTGGTTGACGAAAATAACCTGGATGCTACTAAAATATTTAATGTCGACGAAAGCGGCTTTTCCAGTCCAGAAAAAATGTCAAAAGATTCTTGCCAAAAAAGCAAACACCAGGTGGGAGCCATAGCCAGCGGAGAAAGAGACGTTAATACCACCATGGTTGCTGTACTAGTGCTTCTGGACAGTAGGGTGCACCGATGATCATATTTAAAAGAAGAATGATGCCTGAACTCGGCACGAGTGCTCCACCTGGTTGTTTGGTGGAGATTTCGGATATCGGGTATATTCATTCGGATTTATCTGTAGTGTGGCTGCAGGCATTTATTAACGTTGTTAAACCGACACCCGACAATAAAGTGCTGTTAGTTCTAGATGGCCATATGACTCACTCCAAAAACCTCTAATTTACAATTAGCCAGAAAAAGTAGAGTAACTATGCTACAGTTAACTGAGCATACTACGCATAGATTGCAGCCCCTTGACGTGGAAGTTTTAAGCCACTAGAGGTATATTACAATCAAGGTGAAGAAAAGTGGATGAGGGAACACCCTGGGTTAGCTGTTACTCAGTTTAAGTTGCACAGATTCTTGGCGAAGCCTACGGAAAGGCAGCGACAATTGGCAATGCCGTAAATGGATTTAGAAAATGCGGAATATGGCATGTTGACAGAAATGTGATCTCAGATTTAGATTTTGCACCATCGTATGCACTACAAACTAATAAAAGTTCAAATGAGACTGAAAAAGGAAACAGTGATATGGCACCAATGCAGATTTCTGACACATCCGACTATAATAGCGACATTCCACTATCTGAAATTCTCAAGAAGATGCAAACGCCTCTTTTGAATATTTCTTTCGAAGGAATACCTCCTATGGCTACCGCAACAGAAGATGTCGAAAAGAAACGGAAAACCAAAGGAGCTCAAAAATCACAAGGAGGAATTGGAAGCCCGAAAACCTGCTATAGAGCAATCTAAACGATCATCAATAAAGATGAAAATTGGCTCATCTTCTCCCATACCATCCACATCAGGAAAGTGTTCAAAAAAAGCATCATCGTTTATTGATAACATCAATCCGGTCATTGAAATAAACGAAAATGATTGGTATTGTTAAATATGAGATCAATGTATAGTTGAAGATATGATTCAATGTACGAGGGGGAATCAAATATAAACGGTAATTTTACTATTTAGCTTAGCACGTAATTCTGATCTAGAGGATTCGATGCTCGAGTGTTGTTTGGTTTATGAGGATGGGAGAAACCGATTTGGGTAGCAGCTGCGCTCTGTTCTGTCCACAGTACAGCCATGACTGAGCGCGAGGTACCTTCGTCTGTTGCACAACGCATCATCATAAAGTTTTTAACCAATGAAGGCGTTAAACCATCGGAAATTTTCACTCGTTTGAGGGCACAGTTTGAGGATGCTACACTGTCTCAGAATCGAGTGTATACGTGGGTCAGAGAATTCAGGGATGGGCGAGAACGTGTCGAAAATGAAAGTCATGATCGACGCCCACGAACCAGTTTCACAAATGACAACATCCGTGCTGTTCGAGAGCTTATTGAAGGTGATCGCCGGTTAACTATTGAAGAAATCTCATCAGAATTGGGTGTCAGCTATGGGAGTGTTCAATCCACCATCACTGATCAACTTAGCTTTAGATAAATTAGTGCTCGCTGGGTTCCAAGGTTGTTGACCGAAAATCAAAAACAGGTCAGGTCGGAGATCAGTGAAAGACATCTGAATCGATTTCGACAAGGGGAGGTTTTTTTGAGGCGTATTGTCACTTGTGATGAGACGTGGGTCCATCATTACACTCCCGAATCAAAAATGGCGAGTAAGGAGTGGCGAAGAAAGGATGAAGGCTGCCCAATCAAAGCCAAAACCCGTCCCTCAGCCGGAAAAGTGCTTGCAACTGTTTTCTTTTACTCAAGGGGAGTTTTACTCATTGATTTTCTTCACGATCAACGAACAGTGAATGCGGTTTACTATTCTGAGTTGTTACAGTCGACAAAAATCGCGTATCGAAGCAAACGACGGGGTATGCCCATTGGAGACGTCATCATCCTTCATGACAACGCCAGGCCACACACCGCAGTTTTGACAAGGGATAAATTGGAAGAAATGCACTGGGAAACCTTCGAGCATCCTCCTTATAGCCCTGACTTGTCACCCTGTGATTATTTTTTGTTTGCGCCCTTGAAAGAATCGCTTGGAGGCAAAAGATTTGAAAGCAATGAAGAAGTAGAGGAGTATGTGCGCAATTGGCTGACAACTCGCCCTCAAACTTTTTATGAAGAAGGAATATTCAAGCTTCCAAATCGGTGGCAAAAGTGTGTAGAGCACGGAGGTGACTACATTGAAAAATGTTAAATGTTTAGTTTGTGTATACCATTGATCAATAAATTTATTTTACAAAATTACCGTTTATATTTGATTCCCCCTCGTACTAAGATTGTTTCCTCTGTTTGGGAGTAATACATTGTTAGAAACACATACGGCAATAGATTTTCTCCATCCACAAGTCGCCGGGAAGATGGAATATTAAATGTATTCTGCCGTAGCTTTTGGTAGAAAACACTTTCTTCGAAAATAGATAAATCGCAATGTTTACCATAGGAGCCTATATCCACCAAAGTAAACACATAATTCGAGTCACAAATAACTAGCAAATTAAAAGAAACATATTTTTTATAATTGAAGTATAAAGATCAGCTGTCTGTTGGCTTGATAATTCTGATTTGCCGTCTATGGCACCGATACAGTTGGGGAAACTAGCTCGTGTTTAAAATGCTTCTGCAAATATATTTTAAATTTATCTAAAATTGTTGACAACGAACGATTCTTCCTATTGTTGTAGATCCACATCTGTACGAATACTCCAAATCCATAAATGTACATCCGGTTGCCAAATACCTGAAACAAAAGAAAACTTTAATGCAATAAAATATTTTTTTATTTGCAGCCAAGACATTACAAAGTGGAAGACATTGAGGGATGGCTTTAACAGAGAGGTGAAAAAGAATAAATCCACGAAAAGTGGCTCAGCAGCATCCAATAAGAGGCCGTACGTGTTTTTCGACCAATCGTCTTTTTTAATGCCACTGGCAGAAGCCAGGGCTAAGACAGCGAAAATCTTAGAAGATACGTCTTCTCAAAATAATGAGGACGAAGAAAATCGTGAACCCACCGAAAGGTCAACCGCGAAAATCATGCCATTCTGCAGAAGATAAACTTATCGAAACATTGTCTAAGAGTATTGATAAAAAAAAATAAATGACGATGCTGGTAATGATTTTTCTTTTGTCGCTCCAGAAAGATTTCAAAAAATCCCGGAAGAATTTAAATTGAATACAAAAGCTGAAATATGTAATTGGGGTATTGAAGAAATTTGAGGCAATGTCCTCTTCTCAGTTCAATAGGACGGAACACGTGCTTCGAAACCCATATATCCAGTACACAAACCAGCCGCTCAGCTACAACACAAATCCATTGCACAATCAGCCCATAAACCATCACATCAACTCATGCATCCCTACAACATCCGGACAATTCCAGCGCAATAATTATGAACCAGTTTCTCATAGTAGCAGTGTTGGTACACCGCTTTGCTCCCCGCAAGATTCATTGTCAATGGATTCTGTATGCACAACTTCGTCATTTGAAGATGTATTTCAATTATTGATAAGAGAAAAATAAAAAATTAATAAAATGTATATGTTATTTCATTATTTCAGAAAAAATAACAATTTGGCATATCGAAAGTTGACTACAGAATTGAATTTTTGATAAGTGGTACAATATAGTCGACTTTACCCTATTCGTTTCTTTAATTTCAATTTGTTTAATTTTATTCTACTTTTAATTTACTGTACTGGTACTAACAATATTTTTTTATTTAAACAAAGCCCGTGCATTGAGGGTTTCGTCTTTCAGACTTAAGCCGCGGCCGAATATCCGTGCTACACCCTTATTTCCGAGGCCAGGTGGAAAAATAGAAGTTGGGTTTCCTATAAATACATTTGAATTAAGGCAACCGGTGGAAAAAATTTTAAGGAGTCGTCAGGTTTTCAAGGCCGTCTGGTGGCTCATTGTTCAAGGTCACATAGCATTAATGCGTGATCATCCGGTTGCCGAGCCTTCAAGGTCGCCCAGTGACTTATACTTCAAGGTCGTACGATAGTAATGTGTGACGTTTTGGATATAAAAAGACACGAGTTTTCAATTTAGAATCATACTACCTTGGGACATCAGAAGTTGGTACTAGTACAGTGCTGCTACGATCTGAATTATAAAGTAATAATTTAAATTATTTTCTAAATCCTTTCGTTGTTTATTGCTCTCTGTAAATAAAATTATGGCCATCACTAGTGGCATTGATTTAACAAAAATTAATGATATGATTAACGGTGATACGGAAGTTTATGAATTAATGTGACGTTCTTCTTTAATAAAAGATAAATCTTATCTGATAAAACAAGTCTCATGTGGTTAATACACGGTATGGAAAATCACTTTTGGCAACATTGTTCGATATCGATCATAATACCTTCAAATCATTTTTACTACAAAGGATGGTTTAACTCAGGATATTATAGAAAATATAAATTCCTCACAAGGACAGTATACGTTGACCTATTTGGGTTCATTCACTGGCTACGTCACTTTTTACTGTTACTCTAGTCAGGTAATTCAATATTTCTGCAGCAATAAACAAAATGTCTTATTGTTTTATAAATGTTTTAGATCCCATTGCCAATTTATGTCAGAGATACATATATGGAATATTAAGCATTGAAGAATTTTGCAATGCGATGGTTGACGCGGGCCTAAAAGGTTTTCTCAACAAAATAAGCATCCATTTACCTGAAGATATTTTAAATATGTTAGGATTAAATGAAACGAGTGATTATGAGAGTGATGGAGAAGTTAGATAATAGAAAATGTTTTTGTTAATTTAAACAATTTCCACCTACACTGATGTATTTTAATTTTATTTTTATGTTATAAATTGTCTTTTAATATACGTACACATAATATAAATATAATTATTAATTATGGATTTTTATTTATTTTTTATTATTTTTTAAGATAATGCGATCGATGATTGATTGAATAAAATCTCAAGAAAAATAACGCCAATCACTAGCTGATGAAACAGAATGTTGCGTTTTCTCAAACAAAATTACTCGTAAAATGACTTGTATAATCCTCTATGAAGGCTCATTCCTAATTATAATCAAATGGTTCATCCACTAAAATTAATAAATATTACTTACTCATTTAGGAAAAGTAGCAATGGTAAAAACCATAAATATCAATCGTACAATTAGTGATTCATAGTTTTTAACAAAATTTGGTACAAACCCAATTGAGGGTGCATTATATTTTTAATGAAAAAAATTGCTAAACGAGAGCAGTTGTGTCGTTCGGAATAAATCCATTATACAACAGTCTTTGTTTTATCTCCACTGGAAGCCACGTATTAAACATATGAAAAAGCAGTTGGAACCCCAACACATGTAATGTAATAGTTTTTTAAGTTCTACCTTAAAAAAAATGAAAAGTGCATAAAATTGAACACCAAATACCTCTTTTAAAAAAAGGTGTTTCCATTTAAAATGGGTCACATAGTATATTTTCTTTCAAAATACACAGATAAAAATTAATATTCAGTGTGTCGCCGAATAAAGTTGAAGAGGGGGCATTTTTTATTATATGGGGAAAGACAAAGAACGTGTGCCACAAAAAAAATATTTTGACCCAATTAATACACCAACAACAAACAAAAAAACCCAAAAAAAAAAGAAAAATAAATAAACGCAAAATTAAAAAGGAACAACAAAAGGTATAATATTTAAAAAATATTATAAAATAGATGTAGATGGATGTTTTTTTTCGATTTCCCCAAAAAACAACGTTTACAACGTTGTTCCAGCATAGCGTTTAATTGTTTTGCTTAAAATCAGGTCTTGCAAACGATAACCTACTCAGTTTCATACGAACACGTAATGAAGAATTGAGTGGACCAAGCTCAATGAGGAGGAACATCACCAGTAGCGGCATAATATTAGCCCGTCAATATTTTGAACAGCCCCCGGTTGGATTAGAAGTTGACCCAATTTATTTTATTACTGGCTGGATAAAAACAGTGAGGAATGTAAAGATAATAAGCATTTTAGGAAGCTAGTAAAGAAATTTCTCTGTATCTCGGCTACTTCAGTGCCTTTTGAAAGGTTATTCTCAAAAGCTGGTAATATTTTGACGGTCAAAAGATCTAAAAACTTAAATCTAAAAATGTAAACATGCTGTTATTCATTAATCAAAATAAATGGTTACTATCTTATGTGTTGTACTTAAATAATAAAACATACAAATACTAGAATCTGCTTTTCAGTTCTAGGTTGTTTTTATTCCGATGGTCCTATCGGTATATCGATGGTTATTATTATTAATCAACCACTATTATCAAACTATCGATAGTATTTGAATTCGATAGTTTCCCACCACCAACTGTACTAACACTACTAATTGGGCGAAATCTTCAAAAATTTCTCTCTGAGAATTGTTGGGCATGAAAATTATCTCCGGTAAATTCTGCTTTCACGTCGCGTCGGTTAGCTTTCTACTGATAGCACTGATACTCTCTCTAGTCCTAATCTCTATTGTTTTTTCATGAATAAAATTAACCGTGTACTGTGGGAAATATTCCTCTCACTTCATCGAAGGACGAACACGACAAAAAACCCTTATATTTCCTGTATCACATTGTAGAGCTTACGTCTTAAGAGTCTCGCCATTATTTCCCTCTTGAGAGTGACATTTTGCTCGGAAAGGTCAGCTACACTTTTGTTCCCCGATGTTACATTTAGCTGAAGTTCTTCTTTTCGATCAAGTTCCATGGGCGTAGGCTAGAGGAAAGACAGGGGTGTGCACAGTCCACCCCAGAAAAAAGATATTATCATCTTTGTCGTATCGGTAAGTTGGTGACTGCGTGATCTTTTTGGAGGCCTGCGTAGAACTTACAGCCCTGGGCCCACTCCAAGCAAAAATTGTAGCTACACTCCCATTTCTTATCAGAGCATGAGAGATTTGATAAGCTGATTGTGTTTTTCCTTTAATTGTGCCTGACCTCTGGATTCTGAAATAATTTGCAGTTTAACTCAGTCTGCTAAGCTACAGCACTTAGGCCCCATTGGACCCCTTGTGCATCCTTCCAGCGAGAGATCAGCTTTCCTGAGCCGTCAACCAGCCTATCAAGGAGAAAAAGGCGACGATATTGCTCAGGACGGTGTGCCAGACTAATTTTAAGATCGGAGTAACTTGTGTTTAGAGTTTTATTTTCTTTATTCAAGTTCTTATTTCTTGAGATAAATGCGCTCATTCAGTGCACGCTTTCAAACTTAAGTTTTTTCTCTTATTCACCCTAACCGGGGACATACTGTATACAAAAAGTTATCGCTATCCTTATATCCATAAAGAGGAAGTAAATAGGCAAATAAATGAAATGTTAAAATAATGTAATAAAATAATAAGACCTTTACAAAGCCCTTGGTCTTCACCCATTTGGATAATGGGTAGCAAAAAAATTAGATGTTAGTGGAAAACAAAGATGGAGAATAAGTAATTGACTATAGAAAACTAAATGAAAAAAACATGGATGACAAATAGCCGCTACCTAATATTACCGAAATTTTAGACAGACTAGGTCGCTGTTCTTATTTTTCCACATCACATGTAGCATTACGTTTTCACCAAATCGAAATTCAGTCGAAAAAACATCATTTTCAATAGACAATGATTATTACGAATTTATCCGTATGCCATTTGGATTAAAAACGCCCCTGCTATATTCCAAAGATGCATGGATGTCTTGAAAGATTTACAAAACAAAATTTGCATGGTTTACTTGGACGATGTAATAGTTTTTTTTCAAACGGAATATCTACAAAACTTCGAATTAGTATTCAAAATTTTTCCAAAATATAATTTAAAAATTCAGTTAGATAAATCGGAATTCTTGCAAAAAGAACTCGCCTTTTTAGGACATGTAACACCTAAAGGCGTTAAACCTAATCGAGACAAAATTAAAGCCAGAAAACTTCCCTATAGACAAAACAGCTAAAAAATCGGATTAACCAAAGAATACTGCAATTGTTTCAAACTTTATAAATCCTGATTACCTTCCCTGATTTTTCTAAACGATTTGAAGTTACCACCGACGCGTCAAATTTTGCAATAGGCGTAATTCTTTCTCAGAACAATAAACCAAGAAATTACGCTTCACGTACTTTCTGCGGAAATAAATTAATCCACGATTGAAAGAGAATTGTTAACAGTCGTTTGGGCTTGTAAAACCTTTAGACCACATATTATATGGAACAAACAGATTTATGTAAATTAGGCTAGTGTAATTTTGGGGGAAGTCCTGTATATAAATATCGAAATGGAAAATTGGACTCGAATAATATTGTGAGAGAAACGTATAATCCAGAGGATGTTTAGTCTAAATGATAAGCGAGAACAAGAGCTCAGTGAGCACTGTACGTAGATTTGTTCGCACGCACAAGGTGCTGATCTAAGCAGTAAGTTTAGGTCATCACAAGTCAAGTCGATCGGATAGGTTTAACAAAATTTCACATTAGTCAATATTAAGTCGTCGAGTGTCAGCACCTCTCCGGAAAAAATTTAAAAAAATAGGGAAGGTGTGAGCGCGGGAGCCAACGACGATCTCGGGGAGTTAACGACGGAGTCCCGGGGAGACAAACGAAAAACCTGGTAGTCTGTGCCATCCCTGACCCTCAGTCAGAGATTGGTAGGTTTTTCATAGGTAAATGTTAATGTTCTTTTTATTGGTTGTTTGACTCATTGTTAATTGTTCCTTTTATTTTACCGGCAATATAGTTAGTTTTGCATAATTTTTGTTTTGTTACTTTTTTGCCTTTTTTGTTTTTTTACCTGGTTCCTGTAGAAACCTCCCAATTTTAGCCGTGGCCGGAGTCGCGAGCCTTGACGCTCCTTAAGACGCACACCTACCCTTCCGAGAGCGGACGGAAGTAAAACTTATCCACTCTGGTGGCAGCGACTATCTTTTGTTCTTATTCCTACGCCTCGTAGGAATACGATGGTAGGTATGTAAACAATAATAATAACGTCCCCCAAAGTATCTAAGGGTGGATCGGTTACAAAAATTTACCATAAATACAGATCATAAACCATTACAGTGGTTATTCTCCATGTAAAAACCAAACTCAAAATTAGTCAGATGGAGATTAAAACTCGAGGAATATGATTACGCAATAAAATACAAAAACGGCACACAAAATAAAGTAGCAGATACTGTAAGTAGAATACAATTGGAATGTAACGCAAACTGGAATGATAAATTTTAGCACTCAAGCACAATCTGATGATGATTTCGACACATTATTGAAAACATATTAAATGCACCTACGATGCACTAACCCTTACACGGAAAATCCTCTAAATCAATACCGAGCGAAATTTCCGATTCTAAATTCATATTCAATAAATTCACGTCACTCTTAGAGCCAGTTTAGATTCCCAAATATCATCATCATCAAGGAAAAACTTCCCATTGAGGAATAAAAGAAACAATTAAATCTATTAACAAAATTTATTATTGGCCTACCAACCAATTATATGTTACTAATTATATAAACACTTGCCAAGCCTGTTGGGGAACAATTACCAAACTCCTATGCGAGTTGCGCCCTTTCTCGCTCGGTTCGTAAAATAACGCCAAAATAGCTTATTTTGCTATTCCCGTTCGTACGTCAGTGTGCATTAGACAGAAGCAATCATGAACGCTGCCACAACTTATTTGTCTTATTTCGTTCAGCAAGAATATCTTAAGTTTTGTTGTTTACCCTTCACATTAAAAGTTTGTATATGCAATCAGCGATAGAATAAAGTTACAGTTGAGTTGACCACGTCTGCCTTTTATTAAAATAAAGTCACGATCTAACCTACAAGAAAGCTAGTCTATAACCAACAAGATACAACGAAGGGAACCGGCTGTAGGGACTCAGTGATCCCCACAAAGCCTAATCCTAAACAATTAATATATAAACTACTTTTAATGGATCGTCAAAAGCATAAAATTCTAAACAAAGGAAAAATTAATGCAACTATAGTTGATCCTTCGATATTATACAATGAATGCTTCAAATTTGGAAAGAGAAATATGAAAACATTCAGATTTTGCGGAGATTTTGTGGAGTAACCGACCAAGAATATTACCAAAATTTGCCTACTTCGGCTAATGTGAATGACGAAGATTTTATTGCGACGCTAAAAAAAATTAGTAGTAACGAATACACACTAAAATGAAAATTAAATTATATCAATTTTCTGGACCTTCAACGTTCCTACATGGAAAAACATTTGTCAATTTCATAGCTACTGTAACATTTAAACATTACTTGAGAGTTATAAAGTAGCTGATGTGCCTTACGTGGCATATTATGGGTATTATAGGTCATCTTGTACTACCCCGGGCTGGGTGAGGAAATCTCGTACACTTCTTCCTCTTAGAGCTGGTTGAGCTATTTATAAAAATCACCAGGAGTACATATGTCGTTTGGCGGAAAACCGCAGCATAAATTACGCTACAGCCCTTTCTAGGACACATCCGCCGAAACGACTTTTATATAGTTTATCTGGTAAGGTTTTACCGGTGTCACCAGGTCAGGTAAATAATGAAAAAATATATGTAAGTTATACATGTAATTATTATACTTAAATAAATAAGTATATTCCTTTTATCAAAATATTTCATAGTTGACGTGTATCATATATCATGTCACCACCAGTGGTAGAACTACAAAAATTTATACCTTGTAAAATTAAAGATTAAGAGAATTATGTTTCTACAAATTCATTCATTGCAGATACGGGATTTGCAATTTTAAAAAAATTATAATTTTAAAATATGCACCTTGTTATGATCTATTTAAAAGAAAATCTCGTAGAAAATATTTGATCTTCATATTATGTTTCTTGTTAACAGCCTATAAATCCGATATATTTCCATCTAAAAGTGATAATATGCATCGAAGATATCCAACACGTTGATCTACCGCAGAAAAAAAAGCCAGCAGTAAGTATTCTTTTATAGTTACTATGATTTACCACATTTCAACGGCTAGAAGTTTTATTTATTACTTACCATTAGCACCACAAAATATTTTTTTTTATATATGTTATATCGCATAACAATACAGACTTTTTAAACATTGTTAAGTTTGAAAACCAGCAATATTTGACACGAGCGAAATATTTCAGGAAGGCGTAGTAATTCCAAGACAATGATAAAATTGTATCGAAAATAAGGATGGAGAAACAGAGACAGATAGAGCTAGTTTTTTTAAGTGATCTTTCCCAGCTACAAAAAGAAAACGAGGTCACGACGAAGAAAGGTGTCAAAAGTAGGGTTTAATGTAAATTCAGTTTGTTATGTAATATCGGTATGAAATAATAAAATCGTTCCTAAAGCGTTCCCGAGATTCAGGAGGTCGACCGTCGAGTCGAACTGCTCAATATTGCTAATTAATGTGTTCGAGAATTATGGCTCAATATCTATGTTATTTAAAGTGCAAGGAACTGGAATTAAGATCCAGCCACCAAAATGACAATAAATTGTATAATTTTACTGAACTCCTGTTCACCTGGCACAAGCTATCGTTGAAGTATTCACAGGATTCTAACCTCCACATACATCTACCTTGCTTTGTCCACTACAATCGCCCAGAATGGCGTAATCATGTAGATGGTCTTCCAACCTCACAATCAAGATGTCATGTATACAAATGGGGTGTTGAAAAATGTATTTCATTTATATGATTTCTTGCTATGTTTAATTTTATAGTAGTTAAATAAAGCACATTATAGAATAAAACATTTATTATAACAAATCTAAATCAAAATTCCATTCCGTATCACCACATTCTTGATTATCCTCAGCAAGCCCCTATTTTGCTGCCTCCAGCAAAGCATCCAAATTTCTTTCTTTCGTTATATTCAGGTCTCCAGGCTAATATATGTACGCCATCAGCTAGAACATAGGTACCTTTTATCTTGACTGCTGACAGTTCCACTTTATTTTTTAATTCCATATAAACAGTGTGCAAAGTTGATGTAAAAATTTGCATTTTACGGAATATTGTCCCACCGTTTTTAACAATTTGCATATATTCGGTAAAGTCCAGCTCGTGTTTAATTACACATTTAGAAACACCTTTTGCGTTTTTCATCACTTCACCAGCCATTACACAGTATGCCTTGGCACCTGTACCGTAAAAAAATTTCTATTGGCCTTCCACTAAACTCATCTTTCATGCACAGACTTTGTGATGGGTATATTGCAAATATAAAAATTGCTTGAAAAATTTGATGTATCATAATAGTCAATGTTCTACCTTCTATCCTTGTACAATTTTCTGTAAAAATCTCTAATATAAGGGAGTCTGTGTCCATATAAAGTACAGCTGCATTGTTAGCATACATAGGTTTGATATAATCGTACAAATTATAAATTATTGTCTTTGAAATATCCAATATTGAAGATCCCACATAAAGCGGTTTATCGTATACAACCTTTAATTTTTGTAATTGAATGGCTGCCACGTTTTCATCAAATACAGAACGAAATTTAAAGTGTGGAAGCGCTATTGGTGCTCTAGCACCGGTCGAACCTTTTTGGTTTTCCCAATATGAACACAGTTTAATGTTTTATCTCTCGTCGACATTTTCCATTGTTTTGCCAAAAATGGAGTTCACCATCAATTTGAACAAATTCGTATTTGGAAGCGTTATAGAAACGTATTCAAATCGACATATGATCCTAACCGTGTTGACTGGGAAAACCTCAATGTCCTGTGAATTTCCTGAAGTTTTAATCCATATTTTCATATTTTAAGTACTGTTTCAGGTTCCTGTAGTGAATAATTCTATCACTAACTAGATTATTTATTATTAGTGACCCCTCAAACCGGTAGAGATTTTCCAGATTTCACAGTGACCAATTGGTAGTTAATTTGTCATTTACATTTGCTGCTCTTACAATTTTGAATACCCTAAAAATAAAAAAAAGAAATTAAATAGTTATTTTCCACATCTTTATTGCAGAATATTTTTTTGCATCCAATACAGCTGAATCAATATCTTCTTTCCTTGTCTAAGCTTAAGTAGAAGCATATATTTAGCAGCAGTTTGTTACACATACTCTTCTTTGTATTATTTTCTTTAGTAACTATTACAAAATTGTAAAAACTTAAATCTGTTAACTATTCATACCTGCAATATATGTCATGAAATCGTTGGCTAAAATTATCCCATTTCTAGCTTTTGTAGCGAATGCTTCTTATAGTCCTAATTTCAGTTTATTATTTAAATATACCATGTATTTCCAGTACCTAGAAGTTAAAGATAGTGTTAAATCAATAAAACATGCATTACCAAATTATGTACTATTACTAAGGTTTATTAATATTATTCAAGTAGTTACGACAACACAATTTTTGTCTAGATTAATATTATCATTGCTTTTAGAAAATGTTTGTATATGCATCATTTTCTTTGGTTAGTGTCACAATCTCGTTCGTAATAAAAAAGTTTTGTTGACTAATATGCGATTGTCAATTTTGGATAAATGTTGCTGCCTGCAGCAATCAGAAACTATTATAGTGAGAGAAGCATATTCTTAAGAACATTTTACTGAAATGCCCATAATAATGGCAAAAACTAATAAATAAATAAACTGTCTTGAAACCAGAATTGAAAAAGAAATATAATAAACCTTGGGCAATATCTGAAAATAAGAAGAAAAGTCTCGTGAACCTTTCAGAATAGATGCTATCCAGCCATGTATCATAATTTCTATACAACTATTCCATGTAGTTCCAACGTGTAGATCGAATTCCAGAACCCGACAAGAAGAAATTCGTTGTAGTGCTCTGTAGTATCATTTTTTTTGTTATATATTTTAAATTAGTTTGCTATCTCATTTATGTACAGTCATTTGCGAACTAGTGAAAAAGTAAAAGAGCGTATGTAAGTTTTTATCTGAATGAATTCAATTTAAATAATTTGTGTTTTTACTACTACATTAGTAAACTAAAGACTACTAAACTAAAGATTACTACTAGACTAAAAAAATTGAAACACCTTTTTTGAACC
The DNA here is from genome assembly GCF_000390285.2 of Anoplophora glabripennis. Taxonomy (NCBI): domain Eukaryota; kingdom Metazoa; phylum Arthropoda; class Insecta; order Coleoptera; family Cerambycidae; genus Anoplophora; species Anoplophora glabripennis. The sequence goes on along the minus strand of NW_019416686.1, from coordinate 42,747 downwards.
CCCATATCGAGATAGTTAAAATTTTCATATAATTAATGTCAAAAGAGATTACAAAAAAATTATTTAGCAATTTTATTGAAATCTCACACACGACCACTTGGCTTTAAGGGGATGATAGTGCCTCATATTACAGATCTTAAGCCTTCTGAGCTTCGAGATAACGATCACTTACAAAATGAGAGTGAGGAACATGCTACATCCTTTGCTGAAGACAATTCCAAGACTTTTGTAGAAGTCACGACAGAATAATTTCCAACATCCAATGATAATGAAGATGAAGGGATTAGTGATAAACGTAGTGAAATGTCACAAGGTCAATTGGGGTTATTAAAGAAGATCAAGAGCGAACATCCAGCCATTTCTCAAATTATATTACAAAAATCAACAATTTTCGTTACAATTCGTAACACCTAAATTACTAATTACATTTATTTGAAGCATGTCAACTTCACTAATTACAGAAAGAATTATCAAAAATTTGATGTTTTATAAAACTTTAATAGCAATTTCTTGCTAAATGGTTACATTCATCTGTTCGAACATAAAATACATATTTTTCTGATTATTTCTCTTCAATAATTTTTAAATTTCTGTGATGTCTAGCAAGAGAAAAAAGTTATGAACAAAACAAATTTTGAGTTCTAGGTAAAATACCCTCTAGCTGCGCATAAAGAAAACTTTTCTATGACTGGTCAAATAGAGCTTGATCTACTTAGTGGGTGCGCCAAATGAGAGGCTAACCGAATTTGAATTAAATACGAAATTTAAAAAGTAAACAAAAAAAATTACCTTTGATACGCTGTAACTTACAAACAATTGACAAATCGAAAAAAAAATCATTACATAGGTACTGCTATTATTTTAATCCGTAGAATCACCTCCCGGAGTTTCTTGATGGAGTATCAGAACATCCTGTATATTGCCAAAGCAAAGAGGTAAATGATCAATCTTATTCCTCAGTAAAAACTACAAAGCAGGCTGATGGTACAAAAACCATGCAGCTACTTTGTAATGTTGAAACATTTCGTTTAAAATGCGCGAATAAGATATCCGAAGAAAAATGACAGACTCGCTTCAGAGAATACCGGAGAATGGCAGATTTGCAACAAAAGATGTTCATAGTATCTTGCATAAACAGGGTAAATTCAAAATATAGATACCCTACAAAAAAATTGTGGTCTAAAGTTTAGACTCTAAACAATGCTTTTTATTTTACGTTTGCTTCAGTAGAAAAGATTCATGTCTGCAAATATTTCATGGCGACAATGGGAATTAATTCTCAAGATATTGAGACTGTTTGGAAAAAAAAGGAGTTCGTCAGTGGCTTGTGTAATCCAGCCCGAAAATCAAGCAAACCAAAAAAATCATTAAGCTCTACCTGACACCATGAAATATGAAGTTAGAAATAACAATAGCTCTATCCTCCGAATGCCACAGTGGTCCGAATCCTGATGAGAGCGGAACGAGCGAATCCTTATTTTATAAAGTTTGTTGTCTGCTTTAAATTTTTATGATGGAATCCTAAATACCTGGGGTATTTGTTCCAGAATTTTAGGTCATTTGAGCGACGTACCTGCGTTCCACACCCTTGAGAACACTAGCATTTTATGCAGAACAGTTTAGCGTGCCAGACGTGCATCGAGTTTGTTGAGCGACGGTTATCATTTTTTTGTGTGAAAAATCAGCTAAATAGATATTAAAAGCATTGTTTAGGTATGTAGATTACAATTAAATTATTTTCTGAGACAATGTTACTCAGTTTACTAAGTTAATAAGCAATATTTATTCGGCTAGACGTGCTTACATTTTAGACTTTACATAGACCTACAAAAAAAATCCCCGCAAGTCCCTACTTTTGAAAAATGCTCAAAAATTATCTCAAAATGCCTGCAAGAACATATAAAAAAATTTCGTGCTACTACTTGCTCATGTGAAAGTTGTTGAGTAAGTTTCAATTGTCTGCAAGGCTGCATTAAACACTGATAATATGATAGCATCATAGATGTATTTATGTAGGTACGTTATATATATATACTCATCTTT